>NC_141605.1:52754757-53054757 GCF_047967505.1 Dipteris shenzhenensis | reverse complement strand
AGTACTTTCCTCAATCAGATTTGCCTTGGCATTCTTTGTAAATGCTTGATCATCTTCAAGCTTTCCAGTGTCCAAAAGTGATGTCTTTTGTTGAAGAGACTCACAAACAATATGAGTATTATTCTTCATCTTGAAAACTTTGACGAAGCCTTCAATGATCTTGAAAGTTGACATCCATATACATCTCGTCATTTGCCAAAGAGGTTGGCATGAAATTCAAATGTGAAGAGAGTAGATCTCCCTTTTTCAATGATAGCACCAAGAATATCTCATCATCAAGAATGTTGTACTTGAGAAGTACAAAACATTTTCAAAAGGAAATATACTTTGAAACATAGTCATCACCATTTGCATCCATTTGTTCACCACTATGAGTAATCATAGACTTTATGATTGTAGAGGAGAATTCCATAAAGTTTGTATCACCATATGCATACCATACTTGCTCATCTCCATATATGTTGGCATGTCTCCACCATGTTATGCTTCAATGCTTTTAGAACTGAAGTCTCCTATCAATGCATCAACCTCAACACACATTTGTACTTATTTCAAGCATAAAGCCTCTCAAAAACTGTTTTCTTGGTGGTGCAGAGTCACATGAAGCAGATTCTTGAGGAGAAGGACCGTCTCCAAGTTTCACATTCCAAGTTGCAACACGACTTCCATGGGCTGCAAACTGAAAATGCTGCACTCAAATCTCGATGTGATACTTTTTCAAAAGGCAATACCCATGAGCTGCTGCCCCCCCCCTCTCCCTCTCCCTCTCTCAGCCAGCCCCCTCTCCCTCTCTCTCCCTCCCCCTCACCCTCGCTGCCCGCCCTCTCCCTCCCCTTGCTTCTCCTTCTCTCCCAGCCCCCTCTCCCTCCTCCCTCCCTTCCTCCTCCCCGCTCTCCCTCTCCCCCCTGCCAGCCCTCCCGCCCCCTCCCTCTCCCTCCTCGCCCTCCCTCTCCCCACCCGCTGCCCTCCCTCCCTCGCCCTGTCCCCCACCCCCGCCCCCTCTCCCCATCCGCTGCCCCCCCGCCCCCTCCCTCCCTCTCCCGCTGCCCCCCCGCCCCCTCCTCCTCCCCCGCCCCTTCCCTCCCTTTCCCTCTCCCCTGCCCTCCCTCTCCCCCGCCCCGTCCCCCGCCCCCGCCCCCTCTCCCGAACATTTGGAGTGAGAGGATCTGGAGGAGTGGCCATTTTGTACAGAGAGCATCTCGATTGGATCATCACAGTGGAGAGAGCGGATTCACATGCCCGATTCTTGTGGGTACGCATCTGCCGCAGAGCCCCTCAGCGAGATCTTTTTATTGCAGTTTGCTACTTCCCCCCGGCGCAGTCGATCTATTCTTCCACTGGACCAGGCCAGTCCATATTTGAGGATCTCTCAGCGGACATTGCAGATTTTTCACATCGCGGAGAAGTCATCCTTTTAGGAGACTTCAACGCGAGGACCTCAGACAGACAGGCCCTCACTTATGACTACATGGAGGATCCGGTCATACTCCCAGCATTTCACGATGATAGCCTCTGTCGGACTTCATCAGACTGCACAGTACAGCCCACAGATCAGGGACGTCAGTTATTGGAGCTCCTCACCTCGCACAGTATGGTCATTTATAACGGCTTGTCCAGGTGGCCACAGTCTTCCATGCCTACATTCTCTTCTGCTTCTGGGCGTGGTACTAGCGTGATCGACTACATCATAGGTCCCCCGACTCTAGTCCCTTCCATCCATAGCCTTACTGTTAGCCCCTTCATGCCCTCTGCCAACCATGCACTCATCCACTTTACTTTGACTAATGTCTCCCATGACCCACCCCCCCCTCGTTATCATGACCGCCAACCCTATTACGAGGTTCATTTCGACCACCAGTTCGATGATGTATATAGCCAGAACCTCAGCCGCCTACTCCGTCCTCATCTATTAGATGCTCTACCATCCACGCAGGACCGGTGGGAACTTGTACATACTTCACTCGTTTCTGCCGCTCACATGTCGTTCCCTGCCACATGTCATTCGTCTAGTCCCCCACCGGTTGGTCTTGTTTCTTGCAACGGTTGGTATGACGAGGAGTGTAAGGAACTCCGCAGGAAACTTCACCTTGAGACCAAGGAGAAGTCTCCCCTCCTTGCCGAAACCAAGAGAGACTACAAGTGGTTGGTTAGGCGCAAGAAACGCCAATTTCTAGCCCGGAATGAGGAGGAGCTGAGAAGCTTGCTTTTCAGTTGTGACTCCAAGGAATTCTGGAGAAAATTCCTCCGCTCGAAGTCTCAGAGCCCCCTCACAGATCCACGTGTCTAGTCTGCATACACTTCAGCTCTATACGATGTTCCAGATCAGCCAGCCATCGATTTATCCCATTCCCCTAGGCCAGCTTCATCTAGTCTCTTCACACCAGAGAGTGTCTCTTCACACCGATTGAAGAACGGGAGAGCTAAGGATCATGATGGATTGCAAGCGGAGTATGTAATCCATGGGATTGATGCCTTAGATTTTGTTCTTTCCCGTCTCTTCAATGAGTCTGTTTGTACAGGCCTACCACAGTCCTGGTTAGGCAATACCATAGTACCTATCCACAAGTCGGGGGACCCTATGGAGCCGTCGAATCACAGGACCATCATGATTGGCCACGTCATGGCCAAGATCTATGCATCAGTTTTGGAAAGCTGTATAAATGACCATGCCGAGATGACAGGACTCAGAGCCAGAGGGCAGGCTGGATTTCGCAGGGATCATTCGACACTTGACCACATCCTCACACTCAGGGCACTGGTAGAGGAGGCAAAGTCACGAAGGCAACGGCTTTATTGTTGCTTCGTGGACTTCAGGAAGGCATTTGACACAGTTCCGCGATTCAGATTGTTTCAGAGGATTCGCCAGATGGGCTTCAGTGGAGAGATACAGTGGGCTATCATGGCTTTGTATGAGAGGGTCACTGGTCGGGTTCGGACACGTGAGGGGCTCTCAGAGGAGGTATGCAGCACGATTGGGGTGAAGCAGGGTTGCCCGCTCTCTCCTACTCTCTTTGGATTATATATTGATGAGCTAGAGATGTTTATACAGATGACAGGCGGTGTGGGCTCTACTCTCTCAGGATCCTCCATTCCTATCCTCCTGTATGCGGACGATGTGGTTCTCATTTCCTCTACTGCTCAGGGCCTCCAGGCACATATTGAGGCACTCCACAGGTTTTGCCAGGACAGGGGGTTGACCGTAAACCTTGGCAAGACCAAGGTTATGGTTTTCAACACCTCTGATCGTATTTATAGCACGGATGAGTTTTGCTTCACATATGACGGACAGCCCATTGAGCTTGTTAGAGAGTACACTTATTTGGGGGCAGTTTTCAGGGGACCGGTTTTCACCATGACATATGCAGCACGAGATAAGATTAGTAAAGGGTATGCTTCGTTGGCTCATCTTGAGAGTCAGTGTTTTCAGTCCCACTTTCAGCATCCCGATACGAAATCCTTGCTTTTTGATACATTGGTGAGACCAGCTGCGATGTATGCAGCTCCTTTCTGGGCAGGAGACCTCGGCGCTGCAGATTGGAGACGAGTAGAGAGGTTACAGATCATCATGTTCTCTCGGCTCATTAGGGCCAAGGCTACAGTTCCGCACGAGATCATGCTAGCAGAGTTTGGAGCTACTCCCCTTGCATTGGATGCAGCGTTTCAGTCGGTCATGTATTTGCATAGGGTTAGGGAGTTTGGAGACTCAGCAGCAGGCAGAGCTCGGTTGCCATGGTTAGCACTTGCATCTTCTATGGAGTTGGCACGATCTGGGGCCCGATACTGCTGGTACTTCAGACTCACTAGGTGGCTCACATCTCTTGGACTAGACATGGATAGACTGCCTCCCTTCCGATACAGCATAGATGCCCCTCATCTCGAGTTGACTCGCCACGAGCTTAGCCAGGTCACGAGAGCAGACTTGCTGCAGCTTCATACGTATCGCACTTGGATTTATCCCACGCAGCTTCCGACGAAGATGGCCACATATCGTGACCACTTCCTTCGGATCTCAGAGGATGGATTTGTCATTCCACCAGGCTATACAGGTATCCACATGTCCCACTCACTGAGGATTGCCCTTGGCCAGCTTAGAGTCTCTTCGCATCAGCTCGAGATAGAGGCTGGTAGGATGCGACGCATGGAGGATGGACGGCGACCAGGCCGAGAGACCAGGATCTGCCCTTGTTGCACCATGGGAGAGGTGGAGTCAGAGGAGTACTTCATTTGCAGATGCCCACTATATTATGAGCTCAGAGGTAGATTCCACTGTCTCTTCACGGATGGCTTTGGACCTCTCTCACGAGTGATGGACTACGAGGATCAGCATTGCCTAGCTCTTTATGTCAGGGAGGCCACTATGCTTCGACGAGACTACCTCAGAGACCATCAGCACAGACCGGAGCGTGATAGAGCCCAGCCTGATAGAGCTCAGGCACACGCTATACCAGAGGACAGAGACCAGGAGGAGCACGAGGAGGTCAGAGCTCACACAGGACACATGCCTCCACCCTGTGGATGTACATATGAGATGGTTTGTAGACGCCGCAGGATCTTGTTACATAGGGGACGTACTCGTCGCTTCATCTCCAGACGATCCAGGATGATGGCAGCTTTTCGGAGGAGACTTACTCATGGAGATCTCGCCCCACCAGCCGCTCACCTCACCTTTGCTCAGATTTGTACTCTCATAGCAGGAGGCAGAGTCGATGGACAGGATTTCCAGTATTATTTTGGTTCTCAGACTCCGTGACACCTGGACTTGTATCTTTGCATTGGCATATTGTACTCATCCCCCCATTTTGCACCCAGGGGCGGTTTCCTTGCATCTAGTTTACTTTGTATTTAGGCTCAGATTTGACATTATGTACTTTCACTTGCATTGTATTGCGTAGCACTTAGATGATATTCGACGATGCCTCTTCTTTGTGGCACGTTGATTTTGTGCTATCTTGTATGCAGAGTTCTTGATGTCCCATGGGCCCAGTTTGGCCTTTAGTGGACAATAATACACTTTCTTTCTTTCTTTCTTTCCCCATCCGCTGCCCCCCCGCCCCCTCCCTCCCTCTCCCGCTGCCCCCCCGCCCCCTCCTCCTCCCCCGCCCCTTCCCTCCCTTTCCCTCTCCCCTGCCCTCCCTCTCCCCCCCTCCCCTTGCCCCCCCCACCCCCTTCTCCTCCCTCGCCCCCCCCCTTCCCCCCCGCCCCCTCTTTCTCCCCCCTCCTCCCTCCCCTCCCCCGCCCCCTCTCTCCCCCACCCCTTCCCCCACCCTTCCTCTAACCTACCCCCCCCCCCCCCCTCCCTTCCTTTCCTGCCCCCTCCCTTCCTCTCCCCCGCCCACCTTCTCCCTCCCCACCTTCAGTCCCCTTCCTCCCTCCTAACCTGCCCCCTCCCTCCCTCCTAACCCCCCCCTCTTTTCCTTTCCCCGCCTACCTCCTTCCCCGTCAGCCCTCTCCGTCCTCTCTGCTCAGCTCCCCTCCTCTCCGTCCTCTCCACTCAGCTCCCCTCCGCTTCTCCTCTCCGTCCCTCCCCCTCTCTCCTACCCTCTCCTTTTCTCCTCCTTTCTACACCCGCTTCAAGGCGTCCTGGGCAGTAGTTTCGCAGACGGAGCTTCAACAGTGTTGGAATCGGCCTTTTCACTTCGATTGGCGAATGGATCCCCATTCAGCCAATCTTCATCCACTTCCATCGGCCGCGAGAACCATCATTTTTTCAGAAGACGAGTTGCAAAAGCTCAAGAAAGATGCGGAATTAGAGGGGTCCACATCACTTTTCACCCGCATCTTTGAGTCACATCCTTCCAGATCACAGGCTAGAGACTGGATGTTGGCGGCGTTACCAGGAGATCTAGCCCCACACCTCACGGATATTCGACTTCTGGGACATGGATTCTTCCAAGTGATTTTCGACTCCCACGAGTCCACAGCCCTTGTTCTCAAAGCTAATCCCCTGGCTTTGGGTTCGAGGAGGATTTTTCTTTTGCCCTACACCTTGGGCTTCGATCCGGTCGAGGAGGACAGTCAGGTCACATCACTGTTCATCAGGTTTCCTCGTCTTCCTCAGGTTTACCATCGACTTCTTGCTACTATCGGAGCCACTTTCGGAATGGTCACTGAGATTCCCCCCCTTCTTGGCATGTCTTCTTCCTCGGCAGAGGCAGTCAGAGCGACGGGGTGCCTCGAGTTAGGGTCATTGTCTCTGACCCTAACATCTCAGATGACCACATCATGATTCAGCGTCCAGATGGCTCTCTCTTTCGGCAGAGAATCGAGATTGCAGGTAGACAAGATCAGTGCAGGATTTGAAGGACCCTTGGGCACTTTACTAGAGATTGCCTAAGGAAGAGAAAAAGACCCAAGAGGTCTTCTGGTGCGGCTCCTTCACATACTACCCCGTCTGCACCGGCCCCCATTGTGGATTCATGGGTGATTGGAGGTGACTTTAACATGGTAGAGTTACCGTCAGACAAAAAAGGGGGTAGAGAAGGAGGACTTCACTCTTTGGAGAGAGCAGCTTGGGATGCCTTTCTTTTTCACTACTGTGGCAGAGATACTTGGTTTGACGATGCCTTTCTTATTCAGTCACAATCCCTCATGTTCTCTTAGTCGAATAGGAGGCAGCAGATGCCTATTCATGCACGCATTGACAGATTCTATGTAGATGATTGGGCACTTGACAGAGGTGGATCGGTATGCATTGCTCCGTTTCCACTTTAGACTACTTTCCTGTTGTGCTAGCTATCTCAGAGCCTCACTTGAGAGGCCGATCTGCCAGCATCAAGATTCCAGATGCCTTGTACACAGAGGAGGACCTTACAGAGGCAGCCCTGCAGATATGGGTGTCTCATGTCCAGGGTGGGCAGCCATTGCCATCACAGGTAGCTGCTACCCTTTCTGGTATTAGCGACTTCTACCTCTCAGTTGCTCATACCAGGAGACGAGATATTCTCTGACGTGAGATTGGTGTTCGCCAGCAATTGGCAGCTTTGCAGAGGGAAGAGCAGATTTGGCCTTCAGATGCTTGGATTCAGGAGCGCCTTGCTGCAGCAAGGGCTCATCAGTAGGTATTGCTTGATCAGAGAGCAGAGTATGCCTTTCATGCACGGGAGTCCTTTTGGATTCAGATGGGTGGCAGAGTCAATAAACACTTTTTCTCTACTCTTGGCCCTAGACATAGTAGAGAGAGTGTATCCCAACTTATTGACTCACACGGGGTTTTACAGACAGATCCTGATGATGTCTTGCGCATAGCTTCAGATTTTTATGCCGCCCTTCTTACTGCTGATCCTGAGACACGGGATAGAGAGGATGCTAGACAGGTTATTTGGCAGAGCATCCCTTTGTTGGTGAAACCGGATATGCATGTTTTGCTTGATGCACCTTTCACCAACACAGAGTTCACGACTGCACTTTTAGCCCTTCACAAGGGCAAATGCCCAGGTTCGGATGGCCTTACCCCCTCTTTTTTCATTGCATTCTGGGATATGATTGGAGACTACATTACTTCAGCCCTGCAGGGTATTTGGGACTCTAGTGATATGCCCGGGTCGCTTAAAAAAGGTCTCATCCACCTTATCCCGAAAGAAGGTTGCAGAAATATAGTGTCCCAGTGGAGGCCTATCACACTTCTAGGGACTTGTTACAAAATTCTGGCCAAGGCAATCAGCCTCCGATTGCAGCCCCTTCTCCCAGATCTTATTCATGACACTCAGACGGGATTTGTGCATGGCATAAGCATTTTTTATAACATTTTCTCTTTCTGGAAAGCCTCAGAGTGGGCCATGCAGAGCGGCCAGAATCCAGCCATTCTACTTTTGGATTTGAGAAAGCTTATGACAGAGTAGATTGGGGTTTTTGGAGGGCACCCTTCTATGTTTTGGCTTTATTGATGCTTGGATCAGAGGTGTTTCCTCCTTGTACAGATTAGCCCACAGCCAGGTACTTATTGTTGGGGTAAGGGGTGAGAGATTTCAGATTTCCAAATCAGTCCGTCAGGGATGCCCCCTTGCTCCTTTCCTTTTTTTGTTCGTAGCCGAAGCTATGAGTATCTATGTTAGATCTCAAGCTGACATCTTTGGGCTAAGACTTCCCATTAGAAGGGAAGAGGAGTTACTTGACAGTGAGTTGGCAGATGACACAGCAGTTTACTTGGATGCCACTCCACAGACGCTCACTTCTTTCAGGACAGCATTGGATTTATTTTGCTTCGTGGCGGGGGCGCAGATAAACTGGCATAAATCCAATGGTTTTTGGATCAGTGATGAGGACACTCCAGTTTGGGGGCTTGACATAGGATTCACTTGGGTTCAAAGGGGTGTGCCTGTCAGGTATTTGGGCTGCCAGGTCGGCTTGGATATTTCTTCCACGCAGCAGTTTGCTCCCGTGTTGGAGAGCATCAGGAGGAAGCTCCTTTTTTGGAGCTCAGCCAAGCTGGATCTTGCCTCTAGAGTTGTGGTGGTCAACCAGGTTCTCTTGGCCACGGCATGGTTTGTTTGTTCTTGCTGGTGCTATTATAGGGACTGCATCACTTAGCTCAAGAGACCGATAAGAAATTTTCTTTGGAGTGGGCTTGATGGCACAGCAAATACCTTAGCCAGGGTGGCTTGGGAGACCCTCATCCTCCTTGGAAGGGGGTCTCAATATTATTGATCCAGATTTACAGTGCAGAGCTCTACTATGCAAGATGGTGGTGCGGGGACTTATGCCAGGGCAGGAACCGTGGAAGGCCTTTCTTATTAGCAACATACAAAGGTGCACACCTTCTTCAAGAGGAGACTGGATGAGCAGTATTAGGTGGATCTTCACCTCAGCACACCTCAGATCACCTTCGTCCCCTCTTATGGTTGCCATTCTGAAAGCATGGGCCTGTTTCAGGAGCACTCTTTGGAGGATTCCTCCTTCCTCTCGTGAAGAGATTGATAGGCAACCCATCATGTGGAATGACAGTATTTTAGATCATCATGGCAGACCACTTGGTGCCTCACTCTACATGCAGTGGCCCAGGTGGGAGAGGGGACCTGCATCGTCTTTGGGGTCTTGGAAAGCTTTCCGCAGGCTTCCAGAGGAGACCAAGTCTCAGTTAACAAGACATCTCAGAGGGAGTGCAGGGAGGATCTTGCAGATTGAGGCAGCCCTTCCACAAGAGTGGGTAGACACAGATGATATTGCACTCACTTGCTCCACTTGGGCAGGTACTTTTACGAGAGGCGGTGTTCCGCTTCAGGTTTTGGCCTTTCGAGATGCACAGGAGGATGCTTTAGTTTTTACTGTGCAGGATGGTGGCAGATTGCTCAGATCCACAGAGGACGTCTTGCTTAAGTCTGCTTTTCAGCCTATCAGGGTTGTAGTCTTTTGGTGCAGGGATCAGATTCAGAGTGGTTCCTCAACCCAGACCCCCGGCTTTGGCTCTACGGGGGAGTTCCCATTAGGTATTTGCTCTACAGGTCTTGGAGGCTTTGGCTCTACGGGGGAGTTCCCATTAGGTATTTGCAGTGGGACCCTGGAGAGTGGGAGTGGATTGACACAGGGCATCGAGAGAAGAGCATCCCCTTCTTTCGTTACACAGTCAGTAATGCCAAGAGATTTCAGCTCAGTAGTAGAGGTTGGAGACCTTCCAGAGTTCCTCATTGGGAGACATTTGATATCACTGCGGATCTGCAGAGGTGCTTCTGGAGGAGACTCTTGAAATCCCACAGGAATAGAAAGATCACTCCATTCTTTTGGCTTTCTATCCATGGTGGGATTGCAGTGAACCTTTGGAGATCCAGGTTCGGAGCCGACCCTAGTTGCCCTCGTTGCCTCTCTGCTTCGGAGACTACTCAACATTGTTTATGGGATTGCAGACAGGCGAGGATGATTTGGATGGGGGTAGCTAGGATTTTCAGTCACTTTGCCCACTCCCCATTCTTTATGACATGGGGCTTTGTGGCTTGGCTTTCTCTTACACGGTCTCAGGTATTTTATGAGAGACTTGACTCCTCTCGGGCCATTTTGATTCGACGTCATCAGATTGAGTCCTGTTCATTGGATGTGGTACCACACCTTCCTTTTACAGATGTACTTGCCTCTATGGATACTTCTTGGCAGATTTTAGCGAGCATAGCATCCTGGCATTCTGGAGAGCCAGATGCACAGAGGCTATGGAGGGTACTTAGGTTCATCCCTCGCACACTTTGGCTAGTATCTGGACAAACACCGTACATACTTTGATGGCCATTTGGATGAGTATGCAAGGAGACTCCCGTGCAGCCTCAGCTAGGAGGGCTTCTTTCTTCAGGGAATGGAAGGATTCTCCTTTCTTCTCTGAGACTCCTAAAGGGTTGAGGTGGCACTTTCAGCCTCAGCCTTGGTTGTTTTCCACCTCACTTTGAGGGGGTTTTATTTTTCCTCATGATTTCATGATATTGTATTTCTGCTCAGAGCTTGCTCTAGCGAGTTTCTTTCTTACTTAATAGAAGTTTCTTTTTTGCAAAAAAAAAAAAAACTGTTTTCTTCCTCTTGAAGTAGTTAGAGTTTCATTCAATAACAACAAGAATTGCGCATATTTCCTTCAGCTATCACTTTAAACTAGTCAAGTACTTGTAGATGAATAAAAGTCTTGAACTTCCAACACTTGCTCAAAGTCAATGCAATGGATTCTTCAACAAAAACTGTCAAAATTCTTCAAACAACAAACATGGAAGTTGGAGACCAAAATTCGCACAGCTCGTAGCTCTATCCAAGGGGATATTTATGCAGAAATGAAGGCCGTATACCAGAGATTATCCTCAACCAAGAAGGAGTGCAATGTTGCGCCAGGTCACCATAGCCAAGCTTAGCAAATTCGACTAGTTTTTTGACTGTTTCTCCTCAAATACTTGACCAAACGAGCTCAAACTTCATCAGTAGCTTGCTTGTAGCGTCACCCAGCTTGTGCTCAGAGGAATTTTGAACATGCGCTGAGCGTGAGAGTGACAAATGCAGAGGGTACAGTGACATTTTCGCCAAATTCTCTCGTGTGTATGGGCGCCTAGGCAAGATGATTCTCTAGTAGGAAGGGCTCGGGAAAAGGTTGACTATAGGTAGAGAACCAGCTCTCACAAAATTTTGGAAGGAAAGGGGAAAATGGAGATGATGAGGAATTTTTGAAAAACTAGTAATTCATGCTAGAGAGAGCATCTAATGCTAGGCTAGGCTAGATCTAGAACCTAAAGCTCTGATACCAAATGTAGAAGTGAGTAGGATAGAATAGATGCATCTTGGAAGAGTGAGAACACAAGATGCAAACGAAAACTGTTGTGAGAGAGGTGACTCTCTCTTATAGAAATGGGGAGAGGGTGGCCTAGTGGGACTGGCCTAAATCAAAGGAACCTCCCATGTGGGGGCCTTTGTGCTTACATCATCACTGCACTAAATGTGCTTCTACAACACACACACACACACACATGTGACTCCCCTAGATGCACACATTTGATGCTTCGACCCCAACAAGAAAATATTCATATTCTTCCATTGCCTCCAATCCTACATGAATACCCTTTGAGAAGATATACCAAAGACAATACAACAGGTCCATAAGCATTGTAAGACCATAGGAGGAGATCTTTCAGCCACGACTGGAGATAAGATAACTCAAGTGTCAACTGGCAGCAATGGAGAAGAAAGGCCATGAGATGGAAAGTATGGCCAAGCAAGAAGTCGTCTAAGAGGTAATACAAAAATACAATATGTCTCCTCCTACACGGCAGCTTGTTGCTACTATTCAAGAAATGATCAACACACAGATTAAGTCAATGAAAGAAGAGATGACGGCAAAAGTAGACAACAAGGTTCATGAAGTCGACCTTTATGAGTAGATCATGGAAGACAAAGAAAGATTCATCATTAAATATTTCCTTGACCTTACATATTGCGGAGATGTTATATGGATGGTAGAATAAAGAAGGCTGTTGTTTGGGGGTGGGGGGGGGGCGGGGGGGGGGGTTTCCTAACACTTCCGGAAATATTACCGGAGACCTAGGGCCATTGGTGCAAGAAGCAAGTAAGACATGCCATAGGTGTCACTGATGGTACGTAGGCGAGTGCTAGTCAATGGTGTCAACTATGTGCAAGCGGTACAAGTGCTGAAGTGATGTGAGCAAGAAGAAGACCAAAGCGGAACAACATCATAAAAGCCAACCCTCGACATGAACGGAGAAGAACTTCAACCACATGACACGGGGTCCATTGTACCAGGTGAAAGGAGAGGAGGGGAGGAGAACACAACACGAAGAGATCTTAGAGAAGTGAGCAGAGATGGGAAGTAGCATAGTTCATTAGAAAGCAAGATGACTGATACACCAGGAGAAGATACACACGAGGCGAGTTCTTGACTCTAGCCTCTCACTCCTTCACTCACGCCTCTTGCCCCTGCTAGAATGTCCCCCCCTTTCCTCCGTTTCCTCCTCTTCACCTTCTCCTCATCTGCCCCCCCCGCTAGAAATCTCCTTTCCTTCTTCCTATTGGATGTCTTCCTGCATCCTTAGCCATGCCACCGTTTGTGGGCCGCTTCGCCCTTGATGGCTTCTGCACACTCCAGCTTGTTTTGAGTCTGTGAATCCCGTGCTGCATGTGTTCTCCTGTCTATTCCATGCGCTCCTGACACTAGTTGGTTGCGAGGGTTGGTGCACCACCTATACCTCTTAACTGTTGGACTGCTTCCCATGTGCACCTACAAGTACCGCCTGTGCACCTGTGCACTCTGCTGGACTGCTTCCCATGTGCACCAACAGGTGTACCCCGTGCACCATTGCACCAGTACTTTCCTCTGATCAACTTTGACCATGGTGGGTCGAGGTTGAGGTTTGGTACTCTTCAGTCATGTATTGCTTCTGTCATATCCAAGTCATGTCCAGGTCCTCTATAAGTCATGTACTGTCAAGTCATGTCCAAGTCAAGTCATGTCCATGTCAAGTGATGTACTGTTTGTTCCAGAGTGACCAAGATGTGAACACACGTGAACACGATGCGACTAGGTATGACCAAGGTCTAACAACTTGGCATGTTGCTGAGGTGACCATGATGTGACACAAGTGTGACTCTTGGTGGGAGTCCCGAAGACTTAGAGTACAATAGATCCCCCGCCACTATCATTCACCGTCCCGGTGAATGACTAAGGGTCTGTGTGAGAGAAATTTAAGTATAAATTGCAAATAAGAAAGTGACCTTGTGGCTGACATTCCAAAACCGAAAAAGAAAGGGCTCATGGCCTTATAACTCCAAAACTGGAGTACAACTGTCTCATGGCCATACAACTGTAAAACTGAAATAAAATTGGCTCATGGCCATACAACTCCAAAATTCCTTTATTTACATGAGAATTGCAGAATCCAAATGCATAGAGCTCGCAAAAAGAAATGCCGAAATGAAAGATCTAGGAGCTACTGCTTGCTGGATGAAGGTCAAGGAGGGGGAGGGGAGGGTGTGGTGGGTGTGCTGATGTTCCGAGGGTGGTCTTTGCCTCCTCCTCAACTGTGTCCATGAGGTTGCGGATGTCCTCGTATTTGGATTTATATCTGTGGTAGCCAGACCTGTAATGATCACATCTAGACTTGAGTGCAGAATTTTCAGTTTGCAGCCCATGGAAGTCGTCCTGCAACTTGGAATGTGAAACTTGGAGACCGTCCTTCTCCTCGATAATCTGCTTCATTTGACTCTACACCCCCTCCACTTGTTGATCCACAGTATGCTTGTCCTTTGCCAGTGAGGTGTATCTGTCCTGAAGGGCTGCAAGCTCCCTCTGGATCTCAGCCTGTTGGGCTGAATGACTGTCCTCCAAAACTTTCTTGCTGGCTGTCCACTCTGCCTCCTTCACTGCAAGACACTGTTGAAACTCGTCCTGTTGAGCTTTCCACGCAGCCTCCCTTGCCTATAGAGTTGCTTCCCACTCCGCTTCTTTCACCTGTAATGTTGTATCCCATTCTTTATGCATGCTAGCTACCTGCTTCTCATGTTCCAAGCGGAGGTGTTGCTTTTGTGACAGAAGCTTGCAAACCTGACCCGTAGTATTAAAGAGGGAGGCACCCATTTGAATCAAGCTGTCATCTATAATGCGCTGAGCCATATGAAGGGATCTTTTAGCCCATGCATACCTGTCCCGATAGGTCATTTGGTCAGCCATGTCGATGAGTTCGCCATATTCCTCGAAGGCTGCTTTCATCCCTTCTTGTTCTGGGTCTTTGAGAGCTACCACCGGAGCCAGTGTGTCGATGTCTAGGTAGCAACTTGGAGCTCGGGATGCTTTCTTGTTGGGAGCGATCGTCTCTTTCAAGGGAAGTGTGAAATTTGGTCCAGGTCCTCCTCCTCCATGGAAACAGGAGACCGCTTCCGCTTTAATGCATACAGAAGCCGTTTGTGTTCCTGGCTCTGTTCCTCTATCTGGGCCTCATGGGTGAATAGATCTCCTGAGGAGGATGCGAAGTAGATATCCAACATATCATTTTGAGGCAATGGAGGACAATCAGCTTGAAAAGCTATCTTACCCCCAGCAAAAATAACCTCGCCAGGTCGAGTTTCCAGTGGGTCCTGTTCAGCAGCCTCCATACTCGGATCAGGGGTCAGTCGTCGAGACACCCGGGGTGGTGTCTTTGCGTCACCAGTGGCTCCCAAAGTAAGATTCAAGTTCAATAACCTATGTCACTTTGATGCCTCTCCACCATGAGATCCCAAGGCAGAGGTCCCTGCTGCCATAACTACTGTCGATGGAACCCCCTGAGCTGTGGGGCCAATGTCAGTATCTGTGCATCCTACTGACCCTGATGAGATGATTGGAGGGGGGATGGTCATGATTGCGGGGAAGGTAAGTGGTAATGTCATGCCATGGTGGGTGAGACCTGAGGGGGTAGAGGAGTGATCGGGAGAACATCATCAGGGAAATCAAAATCTGCCTCAAAGGGGATGGATGAAGAGGCAACTCCTACATGAGCAACGGATGACAAAGCTCCAGAGACTGGCCCAAGAGGGGATGGATCAGAAACATGTGCTGCAGATGTGGGTGGAGCAAGAGTGGGTGTGGAGACGGGAGAGGAAGAGGGGACAGAGACTGATGCAACAGAGGCCGAGGATGCTCGGGCTGCACTAAGAGCCAGTGAAGCTGATCTCAAGTGGGGAACCATAGGGGCGGAAGGTGGACGGTGAGGAGAAGATGAAGTATGTGAAGGTGGAGGAAAAAGTGCAGGTGTTGCAGCCTGCCACTGGTGCAAGAGGTAGGCGAGGTGAGGTCCACAAATACATGTGTGTGTGCCTCTGCGTGTGCGATTTCGAATAGTGGCCCGGAATGTTGAATAGAAGAGGGATGCAAAATCATACTGAGTGATGGTGAAGAGAGCATTCAGAGCAAGACGGATGCCTTTCGTGATGTAGTAATGCTCGGGTGTTGAATAGAAGCGAGTGAAGAAGTAGCGAGTGATCACTGCTTCTCTGCTTCCACCTTCCAAAACCTTTTTGCAATCATATCCCCTCCTATTGGGTTTGCACTGTGAAAGGAATGAAAGGAGATGTGGTGAATCGTCGGAAGGAGGCTGAATAGGGAAAGCAGGGAGCCCCATGTACTGTGAGACCAAATTGGGTGTGACAAGCTGCCTGGAGCCCATGAACTCAAAAGTGTCAGTGACGGAGTCATAAGATCTGATGAATTATGTACACAGTTCCACATCCACAGGAGGAAAGATGACCTTATCGAACTCAGTTAGACAGAGGGTCTGGATCTCTAAAGATGTCAACACCGAGGATAGTTTGAGGTTTGGATCCAGAAGAGGTTTAAACATAACCCGAATGTGCGAGAGAGGAGGGGTGGTTATCGAAGGGCTCTGTATCTCTGTTGGCCCACCCAACCCTTCTGAATGTGGTCTCCATGCAGAGGGGGTGTAATCTAAGCCCCATGGTCGGAAGAAGAGGCACTAGAGCTCTGAGAGTGGGAAAGAACCTCCCGTTGCTGTCTTGATTGCGGTGGCTCTCCATCCGAGATGATAGTGATGTTCGGGCCAAGATGGGGATGCAAGGTTGAATGCATCACTGATGAAGTAGGCACTGATGATGAAGTTGGCCCTGCTGATGAAGTCGGCCTTCTCATTCATTCCAAAGGAGGGTATCAGGAATTTAGTGTCTCAGTAGAGGCTTATTACTCTTTTGGGCACACTCTTCAAAACATTAGCCGGTTGCAACCTTTACTTCCACAACTCATTCATGATACGCAAACGGGCTTTGTGCATGGCAAAAGCATTTTTTATAATATCTTCTCATTTTGGGAACCTTCTGAGTGGGCTATGCAAGCAGCCAGAGGCTCGCCATTCTACTCTTGGATTTTGAGAAAGCTTATGACAAGTTAGATTGGGGCTTTTTGTAGGGCACCCTTCTTCGCTTTGGATTCACAAATGCAAGGATTAGAGGGGTTTCCTCCTTAAACAAATCAGCCCATATCCAGGTGCTTATTGATGGGGTCAGGGGAGAGAGGTTGCAGGTTTCTAGATCACTTCGAAAGGCAAGCCCTTTAGCTCCTTTTCTCTTTTCGCTTGTGGCCGAAGCTATGAGTATCTACAGCAGATATCAAGTTGATATTTTTGGGCTGAGACTTCTCCTCAAACAGGAAGAAGAGCTTCTAGAGCTCACTGGCTGCTCCCGCTCCCGCCCTCCTTGCCATCTCCCTCCTTCCTCCAGCCCTCTTCCGCCTCCTCCTTCCCTGCCATCTCCCGCCTCCTTCCCCGCCTCCTCACCCGCCACCTTTCCGCCTCCATCTTCCCCCCCTTCTCCGCCTCCCCTTCCGCCTCCTTCCCCGCTTCCATCTTGCCCTTCTCCGCCTCCTCCCCTGCCCTCCTCTTCCCCGCTGCCGCCTTCTCTCTCCTCCTGCCTTCCTTCTCCCTCTCCGCGTCCTCCTTTTCACCTCCCTCCCGTGCCCTCCCTTCTTCCCCGACCTGTCCTTTCCACCACCCTGCCTTTGTACATGAACCTCGCCTCTTGGTTCATGGCCTATGGGTGGCGACTTAGAGCTGCCTGCAAAGCCCCGTGTACCTTGGAGCAGCAACCAACATTTGGTGCTGCTTTAGTGAGCAGCTCGTGCTGCTCACAGCCCATTTGTGGGTAGGTACCATCCCAGGAAGCAGGCTTGGACTTTTTTTCCGTTTCCAAAGGACCTCCTTGCAGCCTTCTACCCCTTTCTCGACTCCTCCATCGACCCTTGGGCCTTGGGTGTGTTCGGGTTTGGGTCGCAGTGGCTTCTTCGAGGTGCCTCTTTCTTCAAGGGCTCTCCCTAGCCTTTCTTGGGGGTGAGGCAGCTTCCCTGCCACCTGCCAGGTGGCCTTTCTTTTTGTTTTCCCCCTTGTAGTGGGAGTTTTTGTGCTTGTTCGGAGAAAGAAAATCTTGGTGGTGACCCTTTGTCTGGCCAGAGGGGCTCTATGGCAGCACCCTTGAATCCCACAGCCGTTAAGGTTATTCTTTCTCTAGCCAACAAGCAATAGGTGCAGCACGCAATTTAGTCACTTCAGGACAAGGAAGTTGTGGGCAGAATTGTGGGCCTCACTCCCACAAGGAGACATGTGAGAGATTGGATCCAAGCAAGCTTGGCACTAGAAGGCGACAACATCCAGGAGGTCACCATCTATGGAATAGGCATCTTCCTCATCCAAGCTGAGCTCTTGATTAGTGTAGTGGGCTCCCAGACGCATCCAGTTTAGCGATTCCAGTTCGCCTCCACAAGATTGGAGAAGTGGACCCCAGCGGTAGAGGGAGAGGAGGAGGATAAGGTCAAGGAACACAAGGTAGAGGGGATAAACAAAGAGGATAAGACAAAGGTGCATGAGGTTACGTTAACCGATATCAAGAAAAACTTAAACCCCTTCTGAACAGGACCGCCAAAATGCTCTAGGCACTAGGATAAAGCTACCTACAAAGCATGAACTACCAAGTCGATAGAAACTAAATAATAAAAGAGACTCAAACGAGATAAGGATCAAATGAAGATCATATTCCCCAAGCAAAGGTCTCCTTCAAATACGAGTATGGACCATTTCCCAAGGCGCCTCTCCACAATCATCATATGTGGGTAACTGACATTCTCCTCCTCAAATCCCATTTAGGACTCTCCTACTCCATTCTCCACAAGGCCTACAACAGGTGGTGGGGGGCCAAATTTGGAGGGGGGATGGGTTTGTAAGGGGGGGAAGTCCCTTCCCAATCAGATCGGTTGCAGATAGAGACACTCTCAAGAAATCATTATGTCGTCATGTGTTGACCACGTGTCAATCATATGTCGTCAGGCGTTGACTATATGTCGACCACATGTCGACCATGTGTCGACACATGTCAACCATATCTCAACCACATGTTCACCCATGAGTACCATACCGAAGGCGATCTCATCTTGACTAGCACACATGGAGCAGTCAAAGATATCAACAGCAGTTGCGCATGGCAAAGGCGTCGTCCAATGGTTCAGTGGTTCTGTGGCCACTGTGACAGGTGCACATGGTATTTACACCACGCCGACTAGAAGATGCAGGCGAGTCGAGAAGCCTCCCAAGATGTTAAGAGAGCCAGCAGTGTAATGGCTAAGGAGATAGAAGGATAACCAATCAGAAGAAAGGGAGGAGATTGCTAGATGGAGGAGGGACCCTCCAAGGCACAATGATGAGGATGGAAGAGAAGGGGGGGATTGGGGGGGATTCGGATTTAGGCATTGCAGAGAGAGGGAGAGAGAAGAGTATGAGGAGAGATAGAGGTTGGAGCTACGAGCTCGCCGAGAGGAGAGTGTGTGGAGAAGATAGAGGCTTGAGCTACGAGCTCATCCGTTGTAGCTTTGTGTTCACTATGGAGATAAACTGTGTACTTTGGCAGCTATGGCCACCTCTTGTGACTGTGGCTTGTGACATCGGTTATCCATTCCAGTGATTTGTGTATTGTTGCCAACATGGTCACTCTCTCATCCTTTCTGTTTCCCTAGCATATGGGGATTGTTCACGACACTCTCGTACATGATGATTGTTTCCCCTTGCGTTTATTCTCTTGTCACCTTCACCTTGCATAGTACACTCATTTGGCGTGATTCACTGCATACAGCCTATGACACCCGCACATCGCTACATAGAGCACACGATCGCCTGCAATAGAGCTTACAACACCCATGCTTCTCAAACCGTGGCCTTTGGCCTCCGATAACACCTCCGGAAGGGATAGGAACCCCCCCTAGACAATTTATGGCGATCACGATGGGACACTCTGGTGTTGAGTAGCAAGAGTAAAGTGGAGTTCTAGGGTCCTAGAGGAGAGAGTTCTTATGATGAGTAGTTTCGATACCCTTGAAGGAGATAGTGAGAGAACTAGGAGGTACTTAAGGAGAGTGGAGAGAAGACTTCCTGCTGACCAAACTCGATACAAAAAGCATTACGCGAGACAGAATTTCACAAAGTCCTCAGGGTGAGCGAAAGTGAACCTATAGGAGCAATAGCCAGAGCTAGTAACTTCATCGAAACTCTCATCGATCTGGACCAACAAGATCTGTGGGTGGTGGTCAGATCTGGACTCTGGAGAAGAAGTACAAATAGGAGAACGGGTGAAAGAGTAAAGTACGAAGGACGAGGGCTCCTCAGAAGCTCATCAAGGTCAAGACAACCCCTATTCTCCTCTTGGAATGATGTCTTTATTAGCAGCAGCCAGTTCAACCACTTCAACGGGAGTAGTGCCTACTTCAGCAGCCTACTTCAGCACTGGACTTGACATCCAGTGGTTAAGCTACTAGTTCCTCTGTTATGCATAACCGGAGTCTAGTTTCTACATCCATGACACCCATGGGTTCTCATTTTGGTCCGGTCATGTCTCTACCCTCTACGCTACCACATTTCCATTATCTCTGTCCTTTCCTACTACTACTTCTCCATCATACATGGCTTCGACCCCTTCATTCTCTTTCCCAACTCCCTTGCATCCTCATCGACCCCCACGTTTCCTATGTCCTCACCATCTACTTTCACAACTGTAGTGCCTGCAGCATATGCAGTACCATCTCATTTCCTCTATGGCTACATCAGTAGTAACTTCACCAATGTGGCCCTCTGCATGGGGTGTTGCCTCATCAGCCTTTCCACCATATGTCTCCATGGTACCCGCATTTAGTACTGCTCCATCGGGAGGCCCTTCAGCTATGGCACCCGCTTCAGCCTCTAGGGTCAGTATGATGGTTCTTAGTCCTAGAGAAAAATCCAGATTTCTTAAGTTACTCAACAAGGTCCATGTGAAAACTCAAAAGGTCAAAGGTCACCTCCATGAGGATGTAGAAGCTCATGTGAGGAAATTTCTCACGGCATGCAAAGCCAAATGTGTAGAGAATGAGCATGCCTTCCTACACATCTTTCCAAATGTGTAGAGAATGAGCATGCCTTCCTACACATCTTTCCATTGTCATTGGAGGATGCAACTAATGTATGGTCAGTCAATTTCCCCCTGACCATTTTCAAACTTGGACAGACCTAAGGGAGGAATTCTTACAGACTTTCAAATTGGAGAAGTTTGAAGATATGATTTTCCAGAAGCTATCCACTGCGGACACCATGAAGCTTGGGGAAAGCATCTCTGAGATGTACACAAGGATGAGGGTCTTGGGGGTGAAGATGTCTGTGCCATCTAATGATGTTGTCATGAAGGGGTGGTTTTTGAAAGCAATACCCCCTACCATTGCTATAAGGCCGGTTGACAAACTCCCTGAACATGTCTCACTACAAGACTTTCTAAAGGAAGCAGTCTTGCCTCATCATCAACTTCGACCACCCAGCTCCCCAGAGAGGAGGGCTCATCCGCATGGCAACAACTCAAAGGAGTTAGAAGAAATCATCCGCATGGCAGCAACTCATCCCGAGAGAGGAGGGCTCATCCGCATGGCAGCAACTCAAGAAGGACCTAGAAGAAATCAAAGAAGGTCTGAAGGATAGAACTAAGGTGGATGGCCAGTTGTCCTTTGAGGCCCAGATTAGAAGTGGTCTTTGGTGCACAAAATGCATTGGTTCTGGCCATGGTCATTGGGAGTGTCCCTTACATGCATTAGATGACTCTCATCGAGCTATCGAGACAAAGAGAAAACTCGTGGCTCAGAGAGAGTTTATATCGACCTGGAAACACCGCCTTGGAACCTCTTTCACCGCCATGCAGTCACGCATTTCAGCCAACCTTTGCTCACAAGCACCCACGTCGTCTCAACAATTGAAGTTGGTTGGTCCACATACCATTGACCAATGCATGGCCAGTGCCACCTTGACATTCTCGAATGGTCCAATCATGAAGCATCTAAACAAGGCCTCTCCAACCTTAGAAGCATGTCTTGCCTCCCCATGAGGGTCATTTTCCAACAATCCCCCCCGAACCAAAATGGGGAGACAAATACAAAGAACACTCAAGCACACACATCACAGACATGTGGAACATGACCAACCCACAAATGGATCATGATCATCTGATATAATTGCTCACACACAGCAATTCTGAAACATGTCCATGATCTAAAAATCCCAATCTTCTTATTAACAACTGCCACCAGTAAGCCAGCAAGGAGTAGACATCGTTCACACAGAGCCAAAACAAAACTGCAACAATCAAACTGCACACCCACAAAGGGCCAGTGCCATCCAAAACTACAAAATTGATCAATGATCACCATCTACAAAGGAGCAGATCATCCTTCAAGAGTGTGACTACTCACAAAGAGCCAAAGTCACCCACCAACAAACACGGCATGAAGGTACTGAGATGTAACAGTGGCAACAACTGCCCTAAGAGAGAACATCATAATAGGAACATGCCACGGAAAATACAACAGCACAACAGGAGCACCTATTGAATGTAATGCCATATATTGCTGAGCTGAAACCACATATTAGAACTAGAATCAAATTTGATCCAAAAGTGAGCACGAGCTTAAGAAAACTGTGGGATAACCATATGAGAATTGCCGCTGGTAGGTTTCTTTTCTTGCTGTCAACCACTTTTGCACAGAAAACCCATGTAGGTCCATGAATAAACATATCGGTACAATCCATTAAAAAATGAGATCAAAATATGCTTCCCCTATTGCCAAAACCCAATCACGCTGCAGAATACACAAGTCGACACACATATTGGTGGTTGTTCAAGAAAGAAGTAAGCCGATTCAATCTCTGGTTACCATTAATTTCCCTTGCACTAAGACCTCTACTTAGGCTCACAATCCCTTATCGAACTGCTCTCTCAATCACAAAGATCCATCAATCCCGCTCTGATACCAAATGTTGGAATTGATTTGTAGCCAATCACAGGACATGTGTCGGGGGAGAAGAGCATGGTCCGGTGGATATGGCACCCCCCACCTATGCATGACTCTAAATCTCGACCTCTCATTTATTATTTTTTCTTTGGCCTCTTCATATCTCTCCATCCATCTTTGCATCTCGGAACTATTGACGACACAAAACTTATTGAATTTCTTTCTGTTCTCTTCTCTCATCTTTCTTTCAATCCCTTTACCTTGGGGAAACTCTGCAATCACACAATCATCGTCCTTGATGTTCCAAGCATGTGGCATATCAAGATCCATGGATGCAAGAAACTCTGTCTCTTGCACAAGCCATCCCTCTGCCTTGATTGCTTTGGGTCTAGCTCTTTGCCTTACAAATCCCTTAAAGGTTTTCATAAACCATTCAAGAAACACCTTCTATTAAACTAGAATCCGAAATATATGACTTGGACAGATTGTAACGCACCTCTACCGAGTTTGTTGCTGTGTTACAAACTTAATGTAATGACACTGACCTTGATCTAGGGACTCCTACAGACATGAAAGACGACTCCCTAGAGCAGTTGCTCTTGTATATGCATTAGACGACTTTCACCGAGCCGTCGGGACAAAGAGAGAAAACTCATGGCTCAGAGAGAGTTTATATCGACCTGGAAACTTTCACCGCGATGCAGTCACATGTTTCACCTTTGCTCACAAGCACCCACGTCGTCTCAACAATTGAAGCTGGTTGGCCCACATACCAATGACCAATGCATGGCCAATGCCACCTTGACATTCTCGAATGGTCCAATCACGAAGCATCTAAACAAGGCCTCCCCAATCTCAGAAGCATGTCTTGCCTCCCCATGAGGGTCATTTTCCAAGATGAACATCATGCCAAAAGGTACATTGAAACAACTCGGTTTAAAGTTGACAAGTGGCGTTTGTTTTCAAGTGCGCATGGCTGATCAGTGTAAAGTGAAGCCAATGGGAGCAATCAAAGGTGTTCACATGAAGATTGGCGGAGTAACTTTCGTGTCCAATTTTGTTGTCCTCGACATGAATGAAAATGAATAGACATATCCTCTACTTCTTGGTAGACCATGGTTGCGGTCAACAAAGGCCATTCAAGATTTGGTCAATTAATGAAGTTCGCCTGCCCTTGGGATCCACATGTCTAGAAATAGATATGGTCACAAGAAAGGCACGACACCTCCCAATAGAACTGGGAGAAGAGGATTTTGAAGAACAAACAGGAGTGGAAGAGGAGCATTGGGATTTTGGGGACTGGCCCATTGGCGGTGACCAAAATGGGCGAGAAGAGACAGAGGCATTAGAAGGGTTCGGGAGCTTGACCTACTTGTTGGATCGGGCTGATGATCAAGAAGAGGAGGAAGCTGTCATTTTGGATTGGATGGGAGCCCTTGGCTCCTTACCAGTCAACATGGTGGAACTATGCCAACCAAAAGATTATTAGGAACACCTTGGCATTTCCAGTTGGGTATCAGAAGTAAACCAGGAAGCATGTGCACAGGGTCTAGTTGAACTAGTTTACGAAAGGATGCCTTTTGGTCTTTGCAATAGTCCACACATGTTTCAGGGTATGGTGACTGGAGGTAGTGGACAAGGTGGTGGTGCGGGCATGAATATGCCTCAAAGACATGGCGGCATGGTAATGGAGGCACATGGTATGAATTATAATTAAAAAAACCACGAACAATGATGGTACTGCAGCGGCGGACACCAATGATCGTGTCGAGGACAGTGATGGTACTGCAGCGAACACTGATGGTAATATGGTGGCAGACATTGATGACACTGGTAAAGCGGATGCTTTTGGTCCAACAGTGTACAATTATGGTAATATTGAGTACAATGATGGTATTGCAGAGGACACCAATGGTACTACAGCAATGATAATACTATGGAGTACAATGACGGTAATGCAAAGGACAATAGCAGTAGTGGAGAAGACACTGATGGTGCTTTAGTAGACACTGACACAGACATGGCTGATCTTGAGAGTTAAACCCTGACAAATGCTTCAGAGCTCTAGAAGGAATGATCACAATGTATCCAATAACTAAGGGGAGAAAAGACAACGAAACTGAAATGCATGTCCCTCCCGTAGGGCCCAAGGTAGGTGACCAAAATGTGTGACCTGAAACAAGTTTGCCTAACTTGGCACAATCTCTGGCATCCAATTTGTGTTCTTGAATAAAGAGGATATCAATGGGACCCCCAGTAATGCCTGGATGAAGCTGATTACAAACTAGCTACCTATGGCGGCGATGTGGCACACCACCCAGGCCCTGTATGTTCCAAGTGTCGGTGGGAGGAAGTCGGATTGAACACCTTACCCGACCTAGTTGTGAAAACAAACCCCCCCCAAGAGGGAAGACCTCCTACTAGAAGAGTGAGGTAGTGAGCTAAAGGGAGGAAAATCCACAGGGGAAGAACTCATCCACCTGAGGAAGGAGGCCACCCTAGAATACCAAGCACTACCTCACCAAAGGTGGAGGGCACAACATCCTCCTCAAGAAAGTCCGATAGATCTGCCATGAAAATCAGCCCCAGTGTCGGGGTCCCTAGAATCCCTACAATCGAAGCTAGAGAGTCAGTAAGCACAACCTCCTTCCCTCTATCAACGAGAGGACACACGGAAAAATACTAGGGCTGCACTGAGTAACCATAACCATGAAGACTTGGCGACAAACGGGTCAATGTGGGGCATCATCCGGAGCTGTTGTCTAGGCATCTGGACATGGGGTAGCCTTTGGTCTAGTACAGGTCGCGGCCTCAAGAAGATCGTGAGAATCAATAGCAGCAACCAGAATGGGAATGTCCAAAGGTCTGCCGGCGGAGTTGGGTCCAACGTGAGTGAGGGCCCCTCCTGATTTGCAGGTGGTGAGGAGCCATAGACGCTAACCGGAACCCACCGAGGGCCAGCGGGAGGTATTGAACATGTGGCTGGTGTCGGTTGTCGAGGTGGTGCCGAAGGTAAACTCTAAGGAGTATGAAAAGGGAGCGCACCACGGGATTTCTTATGTCTTTTCTTCTTCTGTGGGCAATCTCTAGCAAAATGCCCAAAGACTTTGCCAATCTGACATTGGTCCTGCTGGCTAGTAATCTCGAAAGAGAGATCCATCCAGGCATTTGAGCATGATGTGGTCATTGGCAATGTTAGGATTACAGACAATGACCCTAACTCTAGGTAACCCATCCGATCTGATCGTCTCTGCCACTGAATAGGGCAAACTAGGGAGGGGAGGGATCTCAGTGACCACTCCAAAAGTAGCTTTAATCTCGTGATGAGGAGCCTGTGGTACACCTGCCGCAAACCTGGAAATCTAATGAAGAGAGATGCCGTCTGCCTATCCTCCTCTACAGGATCAAAACTGAGGGAGAAGGGGTTGAACAATATCTTCTTGGTACCGAGTGGTAAAGGCTAGAATTGAGCACGCTACTTGAAGCTTCAGGAGAGTCAAAAGCCACCTGAAAGAATCCTCGTCCCAATAATCTATTGTTGGTGAGGTGTTGGGTGAGGTCCTCAGATAATGCCGCAAGCATGTAGACCCTAGCCTGAGATCTAGAAGGGTAGGACCCATGGATGTATTCGAAGAGTGGTAGAGCTCTCTAACTCCACATTCTTTTGCAATTGTAGCAGCTCGTCTTTAGAAAAAATACAAGTTCTCGTGAACAGTGGAAGTGGGCGTGGATTGACTGGATGAATCGCCCTCCATCAAACAATGATGAGGGGCCGATTTGAACCAATTGAGGTTCCATCCATCGTTGACGAGGTTAAGGATGAGATTAAGGGGAGGAAAGGAGGGTTGAGGGAGAGGTTGAGAGATTAGGGGAAGGGATGAGAGGAAAGATGAGAAGGGAGAGGAGAGGCTGAGGGTGGAGGAAGGGAAAGGCTGAGGGGAAGGGTTGCGAAGGGAGAGGGAAGGCTAAGGGAGGCTGAGGGGAAGGGAAAGGTTGAGGGGAAAGGCTGAAATAAAGAAAGAAAGAAAGTCTATTAACATCCACGGGAGATGGAAGTGGGCGCGGATTGACTGGATGAATCGCCCTCCATCAAACAATGATGAGGGGCCAATTTGAACCAATTGAGGTGTTACGCTCTAGCTGAGGTGGCATGACCTCGGAAGAATCAGTCGACATTTCCCTTAAGGATCTACGTTTGTAATATATTTGTTTGCGCTTCATGTAAATGATCGGGAGGGAATTAATGTCAAGGTCCTAGGTGAGGGCTGATAGCACCAGACTAGGTGGATTTAAGGCTAAGGGCCTAATGCAAGAAATGTGCCTAGGGGCAAAGGATTTCAAAGTATCCCAAGAGAGGGGTAAAAAAAAGGATGCATTAGGAAAGGCCCTATAATGATGGCATGTGGCATCTAGATCCATCTAGGGAGATGGGGCTTGTTGGAGTTAGTGAGAGAATGAGAATGGACCTTCACGTATGTTTTAGATTTTGATTTTCTCTGTGTGTACTCTCACGCTCCAGCAAGGTTGGCTGGGTGGAAAGTTATGGTGCTAGCTCCCGTGATTATCAGTAGTTAGTTGAGAGTATGTAATATTTGGTATCAGAGCTCGGGGAGGCGAGCTTGGGAAGTGATAGCGTGAGGCTTCACGGTAGCCAACGTGGCGGGTTGTGAGCGTGGACATACGAACTGAGTCGCAGGATGGTTGACGAGAGTCAAGCAATAGCCAGCAGCGTCGTGATCTTGGTATCGGTGAGCAGAGCGTCTGACGTGACGTGAAGCTCGTGGACGATGTGACGACGTGACTGCATGCAATTGACGCACATCTGTGTGGGAGGCCCGTATCCAAGGCGTATGTAGAGCGCAGGCTGCTAGTTGATGGCAGCGTAATCTAAAGTGATCGTGTCGTTTGGTGACGAATCGATGTTCAGTGGTCCTCCCGCGTTGGTGATCAGATCTCGGTGACAGTTGACGCAGCAAATTCCTGATAGCCAGTGCGAGCTGTGTGCAGAGGCGAATCAACCAGGGAGTTTCTTTGGCATTCGTCAATTCTGTGTTTTTTTTTTTCCCCCGACCTTAGTCTTTGTTGATGCTCCGCTTGCATGAAGAGGTTCTCGTGGAATATTTAGTCTGCATCAAGGTTGGATGCTATAGCAGGGTACATAGCAGACTTGGGATTCTTTTGACTTCTTCAAATTCATGTGGGCAATCTGGGAGATTATGCTTGTGCATATGCCTTTGTGATAAAGCCAGTTTGTTTTGCAGGAATTTCCCTAGTATAGGGAAAGGCGGTATTTGGATATATGCCTGTGTCAATTACCTAGTCAGTATAGTTGTCAGATTGCAGGTATTCCCTAGTATAGGGAATTGTGTCAGTTTGTAAATACAGTGTTCTAGCGGTGTTTATTTATTATTTATATTTGTTTATTTAAAAAAAACACCCATTGACCTAAATGGAAGCAGAAGAAGGAGCTTCCAGGGTGGACCCTGTAGGGTCAGCAGTCCGGCCGACCCAGTAGGTGTCGCGCCCAGTAGTTCACACCTTATCTGGCAAGATTGCATTACTTGAGGATGCCTTGTAGCAGATATTAGCGCAACAGTTACAGGCAAATGCAGGGCAGTCTGAACTTAGAAGAGTGATACACAGTATGTCTGCCAGACCTTCTCGAGATGAGAATGGAAAGGCTCCGATGGAACCGGAGTCTAGTGTCCATACGGTCGAGCCTAGGAGGGCTAAAGTACCTAATATTGCCAATTATAGGCCGAAAAAGTATTTTGGTCGAATGAATGACCGTAGTTCTGATGTCATTGAGACCTGGTTACACAAATGGGATGAGGCGTTCGCCATTTGTGAAATCATAAATGATATCAAGAAAATCCGCGAGGCCACCCACATGTTTAGTGAGGCAGCGGATCGGTGGTGGATTAAACAATAGAAAGATGGTATTGCATCCACTACCTGGGAGGGGTTTAAAAGGAAATTTAGGAAACACTTCTTACCTCCTGACGAAGCATCCCGAGCTTGGGATCAGTATAGAAACCTTCGTTAGAGAAATTTGTCAGTGGCAGAATACACTGATAAGTTTCGAGAGAGCGTAATGAAGGTTGATGAACCCCTACCTCAATCAATCCAAGTGAAAGATTTCATATGTGGATTGAATGATCGGATTAAAATGGAAGTTCGGGCTAAGTATGCGAACACGTTGGATGATGCAATAGCCATAGCCCTGAACTATGAAGATGCCAAGGGTAGCAGGCCAAGTGGGTTTGCGCAGGTCGGAACCCAGTATGGGTACCAGAAGAAATCTGGGTTTAAGAAGAAGTGGATTAGTAAAGGGAGTGGTTCTCAGCCGAGTGGTCAAGCCAAGCAGGCGAAACCAGCTGAAACTCCTAAATCAAGTACCACAATTGGAGTGAAGAAAATTGGAGTGAAGAGGAAAGTAACACCAATGGCAGCCCAGGCTTGGTCAAAGTCTCCCTTAAACCCAGAGCAAAGAGAAAAGCCGAGGAGAGAAGGCTTGTGTTTTGGTTGCCTTCAGCCTCATCAGTGGAAAGATTGTCCACGAAATAAGGATCGTCGGATGGCTGAGATGGTAATCTCAGAATGCGACGTGGAAATGGAGGGAAGTCCCAGAGCGGAACAGATGCAGATTCAGCTAGCGGAATCTTCTCAGAGGTCAGTACCTTGTTTGTTATGTGTGTCTGTTGCTAAGCTAGTAACGAGTGCACCTGGTAACATCCTATCTAAGCCCGCAGCAACGGGGTATACAGCCTTTAATGATACGGAGTTAATTAAGATGAAAGGGCAAGTGGCCAATCATGATGTCATTGTGTTGTTTGACTCGGCGTCAACTCACAATGTAATTAACTCCAAGCTTGTGAAAAGGCCGAAGTTAAATACTAGCCCATCTGACTATGCGTATACAGTCAGGATGGCAGATGGAAGTTCAACTGAAGTATGGGACCAAAGGGTTACCCAGTTGGAGCTTCGTATTCAGGACTATGCTGAGAAGCTTGATTTTGAAATGACTAAGGTTGCTCATGCAGATATAGCCCTGGGTAAGGCGTGGCATTCTAGGAAGAATTCAGCCATTGATTGGAAAAAGCACGTATATCAATTCAGGATGAATGATGTGCTGTATGTCTTACGAGGTGAGAAAGATGTACCTGAGGGACCGTTGGTTTCCGTGATGAAAATCCGAAAAGCTCAAGAAGAGTTTTTATTCCTTTGTACAGCATCGGTAGAGCCGGTTGATGATTCTTCGGCTAGCACAGATGTTGCGCAAAGTGGTGAAATGGCCAAGCTGGTTGATCTTACAGCAGAGGAGTTCTCTGACTGTTTTAGGGATGAGCTACCTTATGGGTTACCTCCAGAGCGGAATGTTCAACATAAAATTGAGCTTATCCCGGTGGCAGAACTTGTAAATAGACCTCCCTATAGATTAAGCTTTACAGAAGAAGCTGAGGTGCGAAGACAACTGGAAGAATACCTCAAGTTGGGGCAGATTCAACCTAGTTTTTCACCTTTTGCTTCCCCAGTGATATTAAAGAGGAACAAAGATGATACTTTTCGCCTCTGTATAGATTACAGAGCATTAAATAATATCACTGTTAAGCACAGGTATACGATGGCTCGGATCGATGATTTGCTAGATGCATTGCATGGGGCCGTAATTTTCAGCAAGATAGATCTTAAGTGTGGCTACCATCAGATCCGTATTAGAGCCGAGGATGTGCATAAAACCACTTTTAGAAGCAGGTTTGGTCATTATGAGTTTTTGGTAATGCCCTTTGGACTTACCAATGCTCCAGCTACATTCGTCATGCTTATGAACAATTTACTACGTCCGTATATCGGAAAGTTTGTAGTACATTTTATTGACGATATTCTGGTATTCGGTAAAAGTATTATTGAGCATCGCGAACACTTAAGAATAGTGTTCAGTACTTTGAGGAAAGCCAGTCTTTATGTAAATAAAAAGAAAACTATACTGTGTATGGTTAGACTTGAATATTTAGGATTCATAATTACTCCAGAAAGGGTAGAAATGGATCCAAAGAAAGTGGTTGCGATACTAACTTGGCCAATCCCTTAGAGTTTGACCGCTTTGCGATCATTCTTGGGATTTGTCTAATTTTATAGAAGGCATATCAAAGGATATTCCGAAATAGTATCGCCATTGACTGATCTGACCTCAGATAAAGTACCTTTTATATGGGGACAGAATCAACAAGAAAGTTTTAACACCATAAAACAAGCTGTGGTCACAGGACCGGTGTTAAAAATAGTTGATCCCCAGAAACCGTTGTTCGTGGAAACCGATGCAAGTGGCATTGCGGTAGGAGCAGTTCTCCTTCAAGAGGGAAGGCCAATAGCCTTTGAAAGCAAGAAGCTTTCTCCCTCTCAAAGGAATTGGCCAACTCATGAATTAGAGTTGTATGCTGTTGTCCATGCTTTGAAAACATGGCGACATTATTTGTATGGATCAGAGTTTTATGTGGATGTTGATCATGATACTCTTAAACATTTTTGTAAACAACCTGACTTGAGAGGCCGCCAAGCTAGGTGGGCAGAGCTCATGCAGGAGTTTAATTTGACGATTCGGTACCGAAGAGGAAAAGATAATAAAGTTGCTGATGCGTTGTCACGCATTATGCATAACATGAGTTTCACAGTATTAGAGAGTGCTCTAATGACCGAGATTAGAGAAACTCAAAAGGTGGACGAGTTTGTCCAGAGCCTAAGGCTCATGTGGTAAATCCCGGGGAAAACGAAAAGGATGACCTGGCATCTAGAAAAGGCCAAACTTATGCAAGATATACCATAAGGGATGGTATGCTGAAAAGAAATGGCCAGGTAGTAGTACCTAATCAGAATGATCTCAGGCAGAGAGTCATTCGACAGTGCCATGATCGCCCATGTGCGGGACATCCAGGAGTCGAGGAGACATATGATCTCGTGAAGCGAGATTTCTTTTGGCCAAAGATGAAAAAGATATTCATGAATATGTGACACATTGTTTTTCGTGTCAGGTAAGTAAGGCCGAGCGGGTGAAGCCACCCGGACTTTTACAGCCCTTGGAGATACCACTAAGTAAGTGGGAGAGCATTTCCATGGACTTTATTGTAGGTCTGCCTACGACACAAGGTGGATATGATTCTATCCTTGTGGTGGTTGATCGTCTTACCAAGATGGCTCACTTCATTCCAACTAGGGAGTCAGTTAGTGTCCCGCAAGTGGCAGATTTGTTTATTAGACATATATTTCGTCTGCATGGATTACCCAAATCCATAGTGTCAGACAGAGATGTCAAATTTACCGGTCATTTTTGGACTGCGGTATTTGAGACACTAAGGACTGAGTTGGAAATGAGTAGTGGGGATCATCCAGAAACGGATGGTCAGACAGAAAGAATCAACCAAATTTTAGAGGATATGCTTAGAGCATGTGTGTCATTGAGGCAACATACATGGGACAAGTGGTCGCCATTGTTGAAGTTTGCCTACAATGATAGAAAACATTCTTCTACAGGGTTCAGTCCATTTGAACTGAACTATGGTTATAGACCAGCGAATCCAACTATAGTTGGAGTACCTCAGAAAGTGCCTAGTGCCGCGAACTTTGTGGTTCAGATGCAGGAGATGCTAGCACTTGCGAGAGCTAATATCCGCCAGGCTATGGATAGAGCCAAGGCGTATGCGGATGAAAACCGGTCTATAAGAGAATTTAAGGAAGGAGAAAAAGTTTTTCTCAGAGTTCCTTCGCACTCGAAGTCGTTAACTTCAGGAGAGTGTGCTAAGTTATCACCTCGATATTATGGGCCGTGGTTAATTCTAAAGAGAATAGGCAAGGTAGCCTATAAATTAGAATTGCCTGCACCCAGTGTTTCATGTTTCTCGTTTAAAGAAATTTTTGCATACTCGTGACTCACTAATCGAAGATGTGGTTTTGTTTCAAGAGATAGAGGATAATGCAAGACGCAAACCAACAAGAATCCTGGACCGAGCAACAATGCAAGTGCGAAATCGGAAGATACCCACGGTGTTGGTTGCATGGCATGGTCAGCCTCTATCAGAAGCTACCTGGGAATCCGTATACCAGTTGCGGAGAGTGTTCCTAGACTTTATCATCGAGGACGCTGATGTCTGAAGAGGGAAGGAATGTTACGCTCTAGCTGAGGTGGCATGACCTCGGAAGAATCAGTCGACATTTCCCTTAAGGATCTACGTTTGTAATATATTTGTTTGTGCTTCATGTAAATGATCGGGAGGGAATTAATGTCAAGGTCCTAGGTGAGGGCTGATAGCACCAAACTAGGTGGATTTAAGGCTAAGGGCCTAATGCAAGAAATGTGACTAGGGGCAAAGGATTTCAAAGTATCCCAAGAGAGGGGTAAAAAAAAAGATGCATTAGGAAAGGCCCTATAATGATGGCATGTGGCATCTAGATCCATCTAGGGAGATGGGGCTTGTTGGAGTTAGTGAGAGAATGAGAATGGACCTTCACGTATGTTTCAGATTTTGATTTTCTATGTGTGTACTCTCACGCTCCAGCAAGGTTGGCTGGGTGGAAAGTTATGGTTCTAGCTCCCGTGATTATCAGTAGTTAGTTGAGAGTATGTAATATGAGGTTCCATCCATCGTTGACGAGGTTAAGGATGAGATTAAGGGGAGGAAAGGAGGGTTGAGGGAGAGGTTGAGAGATTAGGGGAAGGGATGAGAGGAAAGATGAGAAGGGAGAGGAGAGGCTGAGGGTGGAGGAAGGGAAAGGCTGAGGGGAAGGGCTGAGAAGGGAGAGGGAAGGCTAAGGGAGGCTGAGGGGAAGGGAAAGGTTGAGGGGAAAGGCTGAAATAAAGAAAGAAAGAAAGTCTATTAACATCCACGGGAGACCAAGAGGTCTATGGGACAACATGAAAACCATCTAGTACATCAGCTAAGGGAGGGCACTAGGCAGTTCCGGCGGAGTGCAGAGGCAGCTCCCTTTTATTTCAAAGTACATACTTGATACCCTAGATAAAACATACACATATATAGCTGGCCCATACATCAGTTTAAGATTGAGTCTTTTGTTTTTTATTTGAACTCTTTAATAAGTCCTACTCCTTCACAGAATACTGCCCATTTCCCATCTTTCCTGGCAGCCTTGACCTTTGCTAATTCCATTGCCTTGTTCTTGAGTTGAGCTCATGTAAGCTCCTTAGCTATCCATACTTTCGTACCCTTCAGCTTATAAGATTGTCGGAGGAGCTTGATCCGCAAATCTTTTGACTTCAGAGTAAGGATGACATGACCTTTAGATTGTTCAATAGAAGCTTGTCTGGAGTCGTCATCTTCCTCTTCATCACCATCTGTCCATTCAATGTTGGGCAAGGCTGCTTTGACCTTTGCCAATGTTTCACTAAATGTGTCCTCCTCTTTGTGTCAGTCTTTTGGGAGTCCCTCGATAGAGTGCTGTTGGCTGCTCACGAGAAATTGCCCAATAGAGATCCTTAGTGAGTGGGGTAAGTGGATCTGTGTGTATCTTGGTGGGTCAATGAAACCCTCCTTAGTGATATGCAAGCAATGATCTCTGTAGAAGCTGAGCTTCACTGGAAGCTTGCTCGGTCCCAGCCAGGTCCAGAATGTGTGTAGCTGTAAGAGATCCTCACGGATTACCTAGTTGACCTCGTGTGACTGGAGGGGAGAAAACGGAGCATCCATACTATACTCGAAGGGAGGGAGTCTATCCATGTACCAGCATCTCTGGTCAACTCCTACTGAAAGTGCCATAGAGTACAGGGCCTCAGGTATTCTATGAGAGACTTGACTCCTCTCGGGCCATTTCGATTCGACGTCATCAAGTTGAGTCCTGTTCTTTGGATGTGATACCACACCTTCCTTTTGCAGCTGTACATGCCTCTAGGGATACCTCTTGAGAGATTCTAGCGAGCATAACAGCCTAGCATATATGGAGAGCCAGATGCACAGAGGCATTGGAGGGAACTCACGTTCATCCCTCGCACACATTGGCTAGTATTTGGACAGATTCATACATACCTCGATGGCCGTATGGACGAGTATGCAGGGAGACTCCCGTGCAGCCTCAACTAGGAGGGCTTCTTTCTTCAGGGAATGGAAGGATTCTCCTTTCTTCTCTGAGACTCCTACAGGGTTGAGGTGGCACTTTCAGCCTCAACCTTGGTTGTTTTCCACCTCATTTTGAGGGGGTTTATTTATCGTCATGATTTCATGATGTATTCCGCTTTGAGCTTACTCTTGCGGGTTTTTTCTCTTAATAGAAGTCTCTTTCTTGGGAAAAAAAAAAAAAGTGCCATAGAGGAGGACAGTGCTAGCCATGGTAGTCTACTGCATCCACAAGTGTAATCCCCATACTCCCTGACTCGATATAGATACGTGATGACCTGAAATGCAACATCTAGCTATAATGGGGATGACCCAAAATCAGCCTGAATGATCTGGTGAGGAACGGATGGCTTACCCGAAGAGAGAAGAAGAGAAGAAGAATGTATTACCGTCCTCTGGGGGCCGAAATACCGACCCATGGGACCCATAAAAGTCACGATACAAGTGTCTCCTTCCTTTTATGGAAGGGGGGGAACAATTATTTTGAAATACATTGAGTAATACAACATTCACAATATTTAAGAACCTTGGCAATATAGTTACCCAGAGTGGCTATATGGCTATGTGAGAGCAAGCTTGCTAGGGTGTCATGTTCCTCTGTAATATTGTTAAAGTCCCTCCTTATGCAGGCATATCGTGTGCATGTAAGGAGGACATGTGCTTCTGTCTCTACTTGTTCTTGGTCACACAGCTTGCAAAATCTTTGTTTCCTTGAGACATCTCCCCAAGCACCTTTCTCTATCTCCAGAGTGTGTGATCGGGTGCGGATGAGTGCAATGCTTCTCCTTGCATTTGCAGGTATGGGCATAGTTATGTATTTTTGTGCATTTTCTTCCTCCTTGGAGTAGGTGTCCCAATAAATGGGATTGACATGCGTACAATAGTACTCATACTTAGCCCTTTTTTCAGCTGATTGCCATTTTTGCTGCAATATTCCCAACAAAGCTTTATGAAATGCCTTCTCATCCATTTCCCCGGATGACATCTCCAGGTAGGATATTACTCTCCATCTTTGGAACCATCTCTGAATGTCTTGCCACCAACCAGATGATAGCGTCTTGCTTTTGTTTGTCTTTTGAGGCCTTTTACTTGCTTCCCATGCTTTCATTGGTAATCTCTGCGGCCCCATGGACTTGACCTTCTTTATGTATTTGAAAACCCTTCGTAGTGCTCTCAGTTCAATGGGCCTTGTACCAGTTTCAATAAGCATGATTCAGTATGGTGTAGTAATTTTAACTCCCAGATGCCGTCTTAGAAATGATTTCTGTATTTTTTCAATATCATTCCATTTTGATGCTGAGATGGTACCTCCCCATACTTCTACTGCATATAGGACTGTTTACACCACATAAGCATCAAATAAAATCCGTCTGATGCTCCATCTCTTAGTGTCACTATTTCTGCACTCATTTTCAAAATGATAATATTTTCCCCACCCGGCATCAATCCTTCTGTGGACACAATCATTCCATCTATGATTTGCTGGCACATCTACTCCCAGGTATTTGAATGTGTTTACTCTCTCGATTTCCTGCTCATTGTACATAATACTTGGGGTGTTAGCAGGCTGCTTTGTTTTTACTATCATCATTTTAGTTTTGGTGACATTTACCATGAGGCCGCCCTCTGCACAAAACTTGTGTAGAATGTGCATCATCCGCTGCATATTTTCTGCTGCGTATGAGAAAAAGACTACATCATCTGCATATAACAACAGTAGTATGGTGCATGCAAAGATTTGGGGGCTCTCTAGTTGCTGCTCTTGCATCATTTCTTTGACCAACTCCTCCAATCTGTCAATACATAGTCCAAATAATGTTGGTGACAGAGGGCAACCCTGTTTAACCCCCATATTACTATGGAATGTAGTTGACAATCCGTTTCTACCTTTGAGTTGGCAAGTTACTCTCTCATATAATCTGAAGACTGCTATTTTCAAGTGATTTGGCACTCTTAAGTAGCCCATTCTTTCCCACAAATTGTTTCTAGGCACTGTGTCAAATGCCTTCTTAAAATCTATGAAGCAGCAATAGAGAGGCTTTCCTTGTAGCCGGCTCTCTTCCATTAGAACCCGTAATGTGACCAAGTGATCCACAGTGCTATGGTTTCTTCAAAAACCAGCTTGTCCAATGGCCCTCTTTCCATTCAGTTCTGCCCATAGACTTAGTTCTGTCTCAACGATTGTGCTAAAGAGCTTGGCCATGGTGGATCCCACCATAATGGTTCTATAGTTGGAAAGCTGGTTACGATCCCCACCTTTATATATTGGTTTCACCCAATTTTCTTGCCACTCTGGGGGGAAACCATTAGCAATTGCATCATTAAGCAAAGAAACTAGGCAAATTCGTGTGTAGTCACCTGCCCATTTTAGTAGCTCAGCCTTTATATGCAATGTGTCATCTGCTTTTCCATTGGCCATTTCCGTCAGGCCCTCATTCACATCGTCCACAGAGAAAATATGTGGGCCATTGTAGTGAGCTATGTCTGTGGACATAGGTAAGGCATGTGGGTGGGTGTAGAGTTGCTTGGCATATTGGAGCATTTCTTCATCTGTGAAATCTCCCATGATTTCTTTTGATCTCCCTTTAGTTTGCCTCCACGTTCCTCTCGGGTTCTTAGTAAACTCAATGGCATCTTTCCACTCTTTGTCTAGCTGATATTTCCTCTTTTTTCTCCGAGTGAGTGCATGGAAGTGTTTTTCAGCCTCTTTACGTTGCATGTCATTTGGCATCTGTTTAATTTTCAGCCTGGCTTTTATGCATTCATCATCAAACCATTTGTTTTGTGGTAAGCCCTTTGTGCATACTCTCTTGATCTTTTTTTGACCCATGACTGTATGTGCAGCTGAGAGTAAAGTCTCTTTCATCTCGCTCCAGTTCAGCCTGCAAACCTCCTTAATAAGAGCATCGGTAGTGTCCGCATACTTCTCCCTCTTGTCTATGTCCATACGAAAAGACCAATTCTTTGCTGCATGGACTGGAGTTTCTGCCAAATGGGGTATGTGCATTTTGAGATAAAGGGGAGTATGATCTGATTCTGGATACTTTGGGCCAATTATATAATCATGTACCAAATTTACTGCATCAAGTGAAATTAAAGCATAGTCTACCACACTTGATCCTCCACTAGCTGGAAAGCATGTGGGAACTCTTGTATGTGGAAAGAGGTCTGATCCATTCAGCACAATCATATGAAGCCCATTCACTAGGCTTGTCAATGCCTCTCCATGTGCATTTACTTCCTTGTCCTCCGAGTGTCTGTGCCACTTGGGGTCTATCTCAATTTCTTTGTCTTTGTCATATTCATGCCCTGTAAGTGACTGAAACTGGGTGTCCCCAATGCGTGCATTCATGTCTCCTAGAATCAATACTCTCCCCTTGGCATTGAATTCCACCAAATCTGAGCACAAGTCTCCGTATGGATCTGATGCATCTCTATCATAGCGTTGATAGTACGTCGACCCTAAGTGCGGTATGTAGCACCCAACTATGTAAAGTGGTAGGGGCTCTGCTTTCACCATGATCCAGATGAACCGTTTATGAGGGTCATCTTTGCATATGCTTATATTATCTCGTAAGTGTTCTTTGTATAGGCATGCAACTCCTCCTTGCCCTCTTGTACCAGTGTGTGTTTGGCATATTGAATGTGTTACGTATCCATTGATTGGAGGTAGTCTGTGCGTATCCCTCTCCCATGTCTCTGCAAGAAAGACTACATCTGCATCCTCAAGCACATCATTAAGGCCTGCCCCCTTCTGCCAGGGGAAACCTTTGCAATTCCAAAACATTACTTTGATTTCCTTCTGGGTCCCATGAGCCGCGTATCCCTAGAGGGTGGTGTCCTCTTTTGCCTCTTGTCTCTTCTTGCGTGCTTCGTAGGATTGGCGTCTTTCGGCTTGTTGCTTGGGTGTTCTATCTTCAGTGATGAAGTAAGAGGTTCCTCGTAGGTCTATCCTGCTGTTATCTAATATAATTGTTCTTTTCCTTGCATCCATCATCGCGCATACAATTGTTCGGTGGTAGTCTTTCTCTTCCTTTTTCTTGCCGACCCTGTGTGCTCCAAAAACAGTCACATCCTGCATAGCAAAATGCTCCTGAAAGAAATCTGTAATTTCCTTGGCTAGTGACAGGGGTGTTTCTGCATCCTTTTCTGTCATACCTCGTATGACCATATTTTGTGCTCTTTTCTCCCTTTCAATGCATTCTTTTGCATTTATCCCTTGCTCAATATGCACCTCTTTGTTACTAATTTCCTGATTGCTTCCATGCCCCTCTGTATTTGCACCCTTGGCTATCTCAGCCTAAGTAACAGAATGCATCCCTTGCTGTTGTATGGTCTTATTTTCTTCCAAGTCATGTACTCTCTGTTGCAGCTTACCAATCATCTCAGCTTGCGTGCTCACAACTTGATCTAATTGAGCATTTTTATGCTCTAGATCTTGGCATTTTAGTGCTAGACTCCTTAACTCTTGTTGCTGTTGCATCATTGCTGCTTGAATGGATGCTAGAAAATTCCAAAAGTTTCCTTGTGATGGCATAAAAGGCGTTGCATTTCCATCTAAAGTGGTAAGTGCCAATTCTTCCAAAGGAGGTGGCAACATTGATGATTTTTGAGGAGTTTCGTTTACTTCTTTTGATGCTTTCTGCACCTCAGTTTGTTGACGTACCATCGTTGCTTCAGTTCCTGCTCTTGGCATTGCCTTGATTGGTGTAGAGTGTGAGGAGAGCCCACTTCTAAGCTCTCTCCTATTGAGCTTTGCTTCAGCCAGGTCTGATCGTGTCAACCAATGATTTATGCTCTCATATAAACCGGGTGATGTAGTGGTCAACTGGGTTGGGGTTTTACCCCCCTTTCGAAACTGATGGTGCCCTCAGATTTTGAAGAAAAACTGTGACGCGACTGCCGCGCGCGGCAGACAACAGGAGCTACAGTTTAGGTGAACAAGCCAGAAGGCTGGGGGCGTGAAGGGATCCTTACGGCCGTGAAGAGAGAGAGAGAGAGAGAGAGAGAGATGTATTAATGTTTGCAGGAGCACTCGCAGGCCTATGAGACAAAGTACAAGCCAGAGAAAGTATCAGGTGCTCAGAGCTAGCACCCCTAGTACATGAGATGTGAGGAGATCTCGTATCTATGTCTGTCGAGATGTCTCTCGACGTGGGGGAAGGCGTGGTCTCCTCGATCTTTGGATCCGCTGGGCTACGTCAAGGGTGATGTCTCATCTCTAGAGGTCACCTCTGAGGAGGGCTGAGATAGACCGAACCTTGATCGTGCGTACTGTGGTCCCTCTCCATGTCGCACATGGAGTGTGTGTCCCTTGTGTGGCAGCATCGTGGTGGACACTTCCACTGCTAATCCATAATGCTCTCATCTCATCAAGCTCCTCCCTCTTAGTCTCATTGGAAACTGGCTCAGATGCATAGAAGTCTGTAACAAAAGTCTGTGTTCTATGATTCCACTCTACTGCCAGACATTGACCTTGAGGAGGCAGGTATGCTACGGGTTTCCGCTGATAGACAAGGTCCATTCACCTCCGCAGGATGCATGATCTCATTATCTATAATGATCTTGACAGATGTCTCGCCTCAGGTGGTTTCACGTGCTTTCCACATGGGGGAGGCTCCAGCGTTGTTGATTACATCATGGGATCCCTTGCCTTCACATCTCCCATCACTGACTTCACTGTAGTGCCTCTCCCTCTAGGGGCTGATCACACTTATCTTTTCTTTAGCATCTCCACTCCACGTCGCATAGCACCTTCCACCCCACCGAGTTCTTACTCCGCCTACCATGATATACGCTTTGACCACGATCACTCATCTACTTACTATCCTCACCTCGGATATCTCTGGCAAAGTGGGAGGTCTCGGGGGGGAAGTAGCAAACTGCAACAAATAGATCCCGGTTGTCTATGTGCCAAATCCGGATCCAAAGAAACCTCGAATGTGCATCTCTTTGCTCTACTAAAATGGTCCCCAAAAGTGTGGATCGGAAAAGGACTGCAACTCCACCTGACCCTCGAACCCCCCCTGTATCCCTTGTCTCATCTCTATAGGCATCTAGACTCCCATATGTATCCACTCCGAGAAGTTCCCTGGTTCTGACCATAAGGTGGCAGGATAGGGTCTCGGATATCTGAGCCTCATAGACCCCGCTTCCCTACGTGGGGAGGGGGCTGGTGCCCTACAGCGGCCTGTCAGAAGTCGTCCCTCTCGTACCACTGCCCACTTTCCCTCCTTCCGGGCCTCATCCCGCTGCTGCAGCACTGAGCGTCTCTCCTCAACCTGTAGAGGGGTGAGGTCCTCATCCATGGAGATTGTTGGTGGCTGATCTCGAAGGAGTGACCTGTGTCATAGAGATGAAAGTCGTGCCTGAGTGTCATGGAAACGTATGATCAGGGGTTGCTCTCGGTTGGGGTCTCTCCCCACCCGCCATGCCCTCTCTATCCTATGCTCAGCCACACCTAGAGTAGCGGCCATGAAAGCAGTCACATCTGCCATCGATGTAGCCTCAGTGCGTGGGATCCCGCGTACTCTGATGTTGAGAGCCTTATTGGCTCTTTGCTGCTGCTCCATGAGGGTAGCCGAAACGGTTACCCTTGAAGGTTCCCTTTTGGCCACGTCAACCCATCTGGATGTCTCCTCAATAGCAGATTGCATGCTCGCAATATGTGCCTCGACAACCGGGGTACTCCTTGGGACTGTGTATGGCTGTGACCTCCTGTCGGAGCTGCAAGATATCCTATCTCAGTTCTTGAATGAGACCATGCTGCTCCCGAATGGCCCGAGCCTGCTCCTGTATGATGTGGCTTTGGTCCTGGTTGAAGCAGACCTACTCTTGTGCGAAGCGTGTCAGCTCCATCTCGCGCTCACAGACACTATGTACCTCCATGAGCAAGGTATCCCAGGCCTCTGGTGTATCAGCCCACCCGTGTCCTAGCTGAAACTGTGATGGTTGTGACACGAAAGTGTGGGGATGAGTCTGGAAGAAGCTGGGCGGTCACTGTGTGAACTGGGTGAGGTACGGAGATGACAGTGGTGGAATGGATGAGGCAGTCCCAATGGGATGTGGGAGCGTGGGCTGACTGAGAGGGAGAGGGAAGAGTGAAGCGTAATGCCGAGCAGTGTATGACACCTCCGAAGTAGGTGTCACGAGTGTGGTGCGAGAGCTGTAACAGGAGAGGAAGGGAAGGAAACAACCGGCACCACGGGCATGAGACTGATAGTGGCTGTAGCTGTAGCTAGGGATGTAGAGGCTGTAGCTAAAACTAGTGCTGAGGTGGAAGCTGAAGTCGAAAGTGAGGATTTAGAGGGAGCTGAGACTGGAACTGGAACTGAGACTGAAGCGGGGGCTGAGGTCGAAGTAGAGATAGAGGGAGCTGAGGCTAGAACTGAAACTGAAGCGGGGGCTGAAGTCGGAGTAGGGATAGAGGCTGAGGGGGGAGAGGAGAGGTAGCCCTTCCCCTAAGCCTCTCCTCTCCCCTCTCAGCCTTTCGCCTCAACCTCTCCCTTCCCCTCAGCCTCCTTAGCCTTCCCTTTCCGTTCTCAGCCCTTCCAGCCTTCATCTCAGCCCTTCCCCTAATCTCTCAACCGCTCCCTCAGAACACTTTTTCAATATGCTTTACTAAAGGAAAGATTTCCCCCTACTATAAATATGAAGAATTTTAAACATAACTATTTTCAATTTGAAAACATCCTTGATCCAGTCAAGTATCAGGTAAAATAGCCCCCAATGAGTGTACTAAAGGAATTCATACGCCTCAATGAAGCATAATTTTAGTATAACATGAAAGACATTAAAAAGGATGATTTTGCAATGCCTCTCAGATTTTTCAGCCTTTAACCTTTCCATTCTTTTGACAAAGTTTCCATTAAAATGTGTTCCTCCATTTGATATTGCTCTAAGTTAGCACTTGCAGTTTCCAATCTTAACTTGAAGTCTACAATCTCCTTCCCCATAATGCTTTCCACATTTTGTAGTTTTTCTGTCAGACTCTGCAGCATATCACAAATAGATATGTTTAGGTTTACTGAATTTCAAAGAGTCAAATGTCTGAACATTTTAAAGTAGAGAAAGACTTGCAACAAAAACTTAAGATCAGTCTAAGATTAACTAAAAATGTATTGCATCTCAACAATGGAAAAGGAGTCCGAGAGCAAAAGCTTGTCCCAAACCCTAAATTACAACATTAGAGGAGGAGGAAAGCCTATCCTCAACATGCAAAAGCCTATTCTAAATTACAACATTGGAGGAGGAGGAAAGCCTATCCTCAACATGCAAAAGCACAAAAGTAGCATCAAATGGATCCCATTCTTGAGCAATATCCAAAAATATATGATGAGAAGGTACATAATCCCAAGTCATGCTGTTTGAGGTGGGGGCTTTGTTCTCTTCCTGAAGTATTACCGGAGTCCTAGGGCCACTATTGCAAGGAGACATACTTTCTACTTCATGATACAAAGAAGTACAGAGAGCTGCACTACAATGTATGAGGAATGCAAGTGTACGAGAAGCATTGTGGTGCAAGTGTACAAAGGGTGATGTGGTATGAATGCTCAGCAGCAGGAAATTTGGTACAAATGTGAAGAGTCCCATGGAAGGCGTATGCAGGAGGATAATAGACCGTTTGCTAAGTGCAAAGAAAGACGCTACACACGCATAGGAGAATACACACAGAGAGGAGAACACACGAAGGGGAGAGAACAAACACATTCCAACTCTCACTACACAATGAGCTCATACCTCAAGTCTCTCTCCTCTCCTCTGCTAAATGGTAGTCCCCTCTACCCCCACCTTTGCCTTCACCCTTGCTGGTTACATCCACTAGCGATAAGCTGTGATTTCTCTAATGGTGGAATCCCTTTCTTCCATTGATTCTCCTCTTATCTCTCAGAGCCATTCCACCACTCGTTCTCCTATTGGTGGAACCATTCCCCCATTCTCATCAGTGCTCCTCTTGTCTCCCTCAATGAAGCTCAGCTTCTCGAGGGACCATTGCTTGTGCATCTCCAAGGAGGGCTTCATTGATACCCCAGGGTATACCTGGAATCCACCTCCCACATTCACTAAGGATCTCTATTGGATAGTTCTGTGTTTCATCACATCGATTCCGCATTGAGAGTGGATGAGCTGAGGGCATACCAAGGGAGAGTCGCATTTGCACCTTGTATGATCAACAGGGGATCGAGTCGGTGGAGCACTTTATCTTGAGATGCCTTGTATACCATGAGATCCAAGGTCGCTATCATTGTCTCTTCAAAGATGACTTTGGACTCCTCTCTCAATTCCTCTCGTATCCATATCAAAGATGTATGGTGACCTTCATCCATTAGGCAGTTAGGCACAAAAAGCGCTAACTCATATCACCAAGACAAGGACATGATACACAGACATACTCATCTCAGAGTATGATTACAAAGTTCTTCCCAGATCACAAAGATCACCAGATTTCACGTGGTCGGCGAGGTAGAGATCCAGAGCTAGCGGCACAACACACTCGACAAAGGGCAAACTCACAGATCATGCTTGGAGACATCCCATCACAGATCATGCTTGGAGACATCCCATCCATGTACAGGATCAGGACACGACCAATAGGGGTTATCATGGCCCTTGACAAGATGCAGAGCCATCGCTAGGAAGCCACAATGAGCCACATCCACAGATAGCCACCAACGCTCTATCTTTGACCTCAGGCCAGCATAGCCCCACCCACCACTAGGCCCATTATGATATCCACTCCCCTTTTAGGATCTCCACTCATGTATCTAGCGTATCTAACCAGACTTGATATGGATCTGATTTGATATGATGATGATGATGATGATGATGTTATGACTATGTAGTACTTATCATTTAGCATGGGTGATGATGCTCGTTTAGTAGCTCCACCCTTTCAGCATATTGTATCAGGTTTCTCATAGTCTCATAGACCCATCGGTCTTCTGAAGACTTTAATAAATTGTATTTCTTTTGTTCTTTCAGGCATTCTATTGGTCAGTCTCCTATGACTTCCGATATATCTGATTGTGTTGAAGTCCCACCATTCTTCTCTACATTAGAGCAATTGCCATCCATTAAACAACAAATATAATCTACCTGTCAAAAACTTTCATACAACATTTATGCTCTATAATTTCAAGCATCTTCATAAAGAAAGATTAGCTTCATTCTAATGATCCTACTCTTGTTTCTCTATCTATTCCTAGATAAAATCCTGCACAATCAATACAGAGCAGATTTTATTGAGGTGTGTGAGTCTTGCCTGAGGTCAGCAGGACTGCTCCCTGCTCTTGAAGCTCCTCCTTGCCACAGCCTCCCACCCTCCCAACCCGCCTCCACCTCTGCTGTGCTCCTCCTGCTCCGCCTCCACTCCCATGCACCCTTTGTATGCTGCTCCCTCTCCGCCTCCCCTCCCGTCTGCTCAGCCCCCCCCCCCCCCCGCACGCCTTCGCCTCCCTTTGCACCTTTCCACGTCCCCATGCTTTCTCCTCCACCCCACGCTTCGCCTCCGCCCTGCCCCCACTTCCTCTTCTCCTCCCCACCAGGTCTTCTCCCCCGCGCACAAGTTGTTGCCCCCCCCCCGCAATCTTCTACCTCCTCCCCTCGCGTGCTTCTCTCTTCCCCCCTTCTTCATTCCCTCCTCCCGCTCCCCTCTCTTTCTACCTTCACCCCTACCTCTTCCCGCAAGGCTCCTCTTCCACCCCCCTTGCGGTGTTTTTTCCTCCTTTTCCTGCCTTTTTAGCCGTTGTTTGGAGCTACTACAGTAAGGCGGACTGCCCGCTTGGGTTGGGGGCTGGGCTGAGTATTGAGGGTCTCCTTCTGGGCCCCCTTAGATCGGGACTTGAGCAGGGTGCGCTTCTTGAATAGCCTAGAGGTGTCATGGCACCCCGGCCTACTAGCACATTGCACAAGTTTGCTCTTTTCTCAGCCTAAGTGTCAGGCGTGCACTCTGGATGGGAGTCTGGGGAAGATGGTCCAAGAAGACGTCGAAGGAGCTATAGGAGCTGCTGCCGCCACTGCTCCCTGGCTGCCCGGCTGCCCCACCCCTTCCGCAGCCCATCGCCTCCCCTCCGCACTCCGCCTCATATGCCTCCCCCTACACCATCTCCGCCCCCCGCCATCTCGCCTCCCCCCCGTCATCTTTGCCCCTCCACCTCCTCGTCCCCTTTCGCCTTCTCCCCCGCTTCCTCCTTCTCTCCTTCGCTGGCTCTCCTCCACCGCCTCCTCTCCACTCCTTCGCCATCTCCTCCGCTACCTCCTCCTCTCCTCCTCTCCTCCCTCCTCTCCTTTGCCATCTCCTCCACTCCCTCCTCCTCTTCCGCCGCCCCGCGACTTCTTCCACCTCGCCTTCTCGTCCCCTCTCCTCTTCCGCCTTCCGTCGTCCCCCCCACACCTTCCTTGCCTCCTCTCCCGCCCTCTCCCCCATCTCTTCGCCTTCTCTTCTCCCCCCCCCCCCCCCTCCGCCTCCCCTCTTCCTTCTTCCACCTCCTTCCTTGCCCTCTTCCTCCTTCTCCCAGCCTATCCCCGCCCCCCGCCTTGTCTCCACCTGCCCCTCTGACATCTTTCTTCCTCGCCCCCCCCCCCCCCCCCCCCTTTTTTTATTCTTCCTCCTTGTGAGCATTTGTGCTTGTTAGGGAGAAAGAAAATGTTGGTGGTGGCCCTTGGTTTGGCCAAAGGGGCTCTATGGCAGCACCCTCAAATCCCAGAGCCGTCGTCAAGGTTCTTATTTCCCCAGCTGACAAGAAATAGATACAGCAAGCAGTTTAGTCCCTCTAGGACAAGGCGATCGTGGGCAGAATTGTGGGCCTCATTCCTACACGTGGACATGTGCGATAGTGGATCCAAGCGAGCTTGGCATTAGAGGATGACCACATCTAGGAGGTCACCATCTATGGAAGAGGTGTATTTCTCATCCAGCTGAGCTCCCCCGACACTACCTCGACACTCGTGGAGCAGAGCCCCATCCTCCTTAGCTCGCATCTAGTGTACCTCTTTCCTTGGTACCATGGCTTTACAGTGGAGGACATGGACACGACATACCATGTTCCCTGTTTTTCCGTTATGCCCCGCTTCCCAGGGCTCTCAAAGGAGTATCGAGCCATCCTCCCCTCCATTGGTCGAGCATTTGGCACCGTGCTCGAGTTTCCACCAGAGTCGGCCGCCTCAATTGTAGCAGATGACGGGGTCCCCTGGATTAAAATGGTGGTTGAGAGCCCAAAGTCCCTCCTAGAGTTGATCCTCCTAGAGACCCTCGAAGGGGGCACACTTCACAAGCGAGTGGAGATTTCTTGGTTACCAGGCCAGTGTCTTCGTTGCAGCCAGATGGGTCACCTAGCCATAGATTGCCCCCACGGCCAAGGCCAAGCCCATCCTCCCCCACCGCCGCAGAGCAGACAGAGTCAGCAGGTCACAGCCCAGCACCCCCCCAGACAGGAGCAGCAAGATTCTAAGACCCCCAAAGTGACCCCCTCAGAAGGGGATTGGACCCAGGTTCAAAGAAAAAAGAAACCAAGCAAACAAGCCCGCAAGCGTCGCAGGCAGAGGGCTAGACGCATGGAGAGACACAGGGCTTTTCGAGAGGCACCTAAGGAGAAGCAGCAGCAGGAGCCCTTACGTGGAGATCCACCTTCCCTAGCGGAAGGGGCCACTGCCTAGCCAGAGGATCCTCCCGATATGGAGGTTCAGCGCCCGCACCCACCTTTGCATTAGCAGTGAGCCCCAGGAGCTCTTGATGTGGTGGAAGCTGTGGACGTTAGCCCGTTAGCGGCTGAGGAGGAGCGATTCTAGAGCCCCAGCTGCCCCTACTCCCCCCCGCCCCCCTCCCCCTCCAGATCCCGCTCCCTCTCCACTACCCCCCCTTCCTCCTAGTTTGCCCCCACCCCCTCCCCCTCCCCTCACCCCTCCTACTATGATCACCCTCACCACCCGCCCCCCTCCCTCCGCCTCCCTCCCTCCCCCTTCCCCCTCCGCCCCTTTCTACACCTCCTCGGCAGGTTCTTCAGCCTCCCACCCCTCCCTTGTCTCGACACCCCTCCCAGCAGGCAAGGGTAAGACGATGCCCCCTTCCACTTCTCCTCACTGCAGCATCCAGACCAGAGTCCCGGAAAGGGCTCGGCCTCTCGGTCAGCAGCTCCCAATCTTCAACCTGAGCGGACGTCCCTTACCACAAGACTTTTGGAGAGATTGGCACCCTAGAACTATCTAGAGATTATGGACTCTTACCCTCTACCCCTGGGGGTAACGCTAGTGGTCTTGCAGCCCTGGAAAGGGGGTTCGATTAACGTAGTGGGCTCTGAGACACACCCAGTTTGCAGATTCCAGTTCGCATCCACATGGTTGGAGAAGTGGTCCCCAGTGGTGTTTGATGCTATTATGGGAGATCAGATTTCACGCATGATGGTGGACGAGTGGATGGGGCCACAGGGACTGGACCTTTGGCACGCCCATGGTGCGGAGGTGAGTTTTTAGCTGAGCTTCATGCGAGAGGAGCTGATGTGTGGTTTGGCGGTAGGAGTTTTTAGATTGCCGCTTGAGGCAAAGGTTGATCAGGCATACTACTGGCCACATCAAAAGTGTGCGGAGTTGCTAAAGGATATGAAAAAGATTAGTAGCGCTATGAAACGTTTAGTGCTGCTCATGCGGTAGCCATTGACATCGAGGATGGGATGACCGACTTTGACACCAGCAATGATGATGGCAGATCCAGTGCACGGGATAAGCACTTTAAAAAGGACAAATCCAAGTCCACTACTGAAACGTCAAATGAGGATCGCCTAGAGGCCATGACCATGAAGCTACAAGACAAAATGATGCACGCCATGGATCAAAAGCTTCACTTGTCTCAGCTGCCACCTCAGACTTATCCACCACAGTGAGAAAATGTATGGTGTCCACACAGCATGGCCAATCATGCATCAAATGAGTGTGGAAGTCTCCTTCATGATGAAGTGGGCACGGAAGATTGGTATTGAGCCAGTGTCCAGTTTGTACGTAGTCATATAGACATAGACTACTCGCCCTCCAAACCCCCGGCAAAGTCACATAAGACAGTCTTTCTGGAACAGGCACCCACTCACAGGAGAGCCTTGTTTTTTGCATCCCCGTCCTCATGAGTTGGACCATAGTGAGTTGGAACGTGCACGGGCTCCACGACTGTGCTCATAGTCAACCGCAGTACCTAATCCTTTGGCAGGAGTTACACAGTGGTAGGGCGGATAGTGGACTTCCTTTTGATTCAGGAGCATATGTTCTTAGCATCAGACATCAGACATCGACACCACCTCCTCCCAGGGAGAGGTCCGGAGGTGTGGTTCCCTGCAGTCGGATGGAGCGGAGGGGTTTGCATCTACAAACAATGGCTCGTGAGGTCTATGATCACGACGAGCTTATCCTAGGTGGAAAGTTTGGATGGGAGTTAGGATGGGAGAGTCTAGGATTGGGATCCTGAACGTGTATGCCCCAGCGTGCAGACAGCACCGTGTGGCTTTTTGGAGGAGGCTCTCAGAGTGTCTTTCGGATGTAGATTCCTGGATTGTTGGATGGGACTTCAACAACCTGGAGTTTGGGAAGGACAAGCAAGGCGGCGCCGCCTTCTCTGAGATGCCAACAGCAGAGCAGAGCACCTGGGAGCGGTTCATTTTTGTGATCAGTGGCAGAGACCTGTGGCGTGAGCCGGATTTCAGCAGGATACCTAGCAGCCTCCTCTTCTCTTTCGGACAGAGGAGACAAGATGGACTGCTTGAGAGGCTACACCGCTTCTATATTGTGGATTGGGCACTACACAGAGGCGGCTCTACTAGGATTCTGGCAGATACCACGATGTCAGATCACTCTCCAGTAGTACTTCACTTAGAGCAGCCCCGCAGGGGTCTCCCCCAAAAGGAGGTCCGCATTCTAGAGGATCTCCTACAGGACGAGGAGATCCAGCAGGTCATGGTAGGGATTTGGCAGCAGTCAGAGATGGCACCGTGTGAGGGTTGGGCTTCATGGGTGGCCGATGCGATCCAGAGGAGCAGTGAGGAGCTGCAGGCTATGCCCTTAGGCGGAGGAGGGTTCTTCAGGAGCGTGAACGGGCACTGAGGAGAGACCTCGCCTCCATAGAGCGGCTCAGGGAGTAGGACTCAGGTTCTCAATGGCTTAGTGAAGGTTTGAGAGCGTTCGCCTTGAGCTTCATGACACGGAGATTTGGCGGGCTGAGTTCTCCTATCACTCTTCCCGGGCTTGATGGGTACAGCAGGGGGACAGGATGACGGAGCAGTTTTTTCAAACCACTGGGCCGCAATTGCAGCGTCTCTGAGATCCACAAGGCATTATGCACACTACCCCGTAGGAGATTTTAGACCTGACAACAAGTTTTTTTTTTTTTCAAGAAAGAGACTTCTATTAAGTAAGAGAAAGAACCCACGAGAGCAAGCTCAAAGCGGAATACATCATGAAATCATGAGGATAAATAAACCCCCTCAAAATGAGGTGGAAAACAACCAAGGCTGAGGCTGTTGAAAGTGCCACCTCAACCCTGTAAGAGTCTCAAAGAAGAAAGGAGAATCCTCCCATTCCCTGAAGAAAGAAGCCCTCCTAGTTGAGGCTGCATGGGAGTCTCCCCGCATACTCGTCCATACGGCCATCAAGGTATGTATGGTGTCTGTCCAGATAGTAGTCAATGTGTGCGAGGGGTGAACCTGAGTTCCCTCCAATGCCTCTGTGCATCTGCATCTGGCTCTCCAGATATGCCAGGCTGCTATGCTCGCTAGAATCTCCCAAGAGGTATCCACAGAGGCATGTATAGCTGCAAAAGGAAGGTGTGGTATCACATCCAAAGAACAGGACTCAACCTGATGATGTCGAATCGAAATGGCCCGAGAGAAGTCAAGTCTCTCATAAAATACCTGAGGCCCTGTAAGAGAACGATCACAGCCAAGTTTTTACAGCCAGCTCTTTTAGACAGAGAGGATGACTATAGCTGGTCTTCTGGCCCGGAAGGTAGTTTGGGATCACGTTCCGATGGTCGTCTCATAGGATTTGTGTAGCAGTTTGGAGGAGCCTTTCACGGATGAGGAGATCTGGGAAGCCCTCAAGGCTCTCCCGACCCAGAAGTGTCCTGGCAAGGACGGCTTGACTCTGGCCTTCTTCCGAAACTTCTGGGATATCATCTCCACCCCTTTTCGACTACCTTGCCAGAAGATTTTCGACAAGGGATCCCTCCTCAGTCCTCCCTCAGCAGGGGGTGGATTTGTTTGATCCCGAAAGGGGGAGATAGGTCAGATATCCGACAATGGAGATTGATCACCCTCCTTGATACCGTATACAAGATCCTCGCCAAGGTCTTGAGTTTGTGGTTATGGACTCATCTTACTGACATCATTCATGACACACAGACCGGGTTCGTCCAGGAGCGCAGCATCTTGGACAACATTTTCACATTCTGGGAGGTAGTGGATTGGTCCATGGAGGAGTCACAGCTGTTGGCCGTCCTCCTCTTGGATTTCAAGAAGGCCTACCACAGGGTGGAGTGGTCCTTTCTGGAGGGTTCTATGCGGAGAATGGGTTTCTCAGACAGATGGGTCAGAGGAGTTTCTACACTTTATGCGAGGAGCTCTAGCCAGATGCTTATCGAAGGACACACGGGCGAGGCCTTTCCTCTTTCTCGCTTGGTCCGCCAGGGCTGCCCCCTCGCTCCCTTCCTCCTCTTATTTGTGGCGGAGGCTCTGGGCTACTACTTGAGATCACAGGTGGCGGGCCTCATAGGGTTGAGGTTCCCAATCAGGCAGGAGGAGGAGCTACTTGACTCTGAGTTTGCAGATGACACGGCCTTGTATGTCGAGGGCACCACAATGAGTTTGGAGAGAGTCAGGGATGCCCTGGCTATCTACTGTGAGGCCTCGGGTGCGTGGTTCAACTGGACAAAGTCCATAGGAGATCCGTGAGTGGGGGAGCGACTTTGGCTTCAGATGGATACCACGGGGCCAGACAACGAGATACCCCGGATGCCAGGACAGTATTGATATTACATCAAAGCAGCAGATCACCCCGGTCCTTGAGAGTACTACGCAAGCTTCTCTACTGGAGCTCGACCAAACTCTCCCTAGCAGGTCCTGCCTTAGTGGCAAACCAAGTCCTTGCCACGGCCTGGTATTCGCCTCCTGCTTGTGTTTTCACAGAGGGTGCATTGGGCAGCTGGTTTGGAACTTTCTATGGGCAGGTTCGGATGGCACGCGGAATACTAGAGCCCGGGTCGCTTGGCAAACGGTGATCATGCTGTAGGCATTGGGGGGCTTGGGTATCATTGATACAGAGATGCAGAGCAAAGCCCTCTTGGGCAAGTTGGTCGTTCATGGCCTCACCCCAGGTGCAGAGCCTTGGAAGCTTCTCTTACAGCAAGGGCTTCTCACGAACACCCCACACACGGGGGGGGGCAGTGGCAGCTTTCACACAGATTGATCTTCTAAGAGCCCCCCCTTACGGGGAAGGGTTCCCCCTTGATGAGGAGCCTCCATAGGGTCTGGTACAGATTAGCAAGGGGCCTCATTCGTGCTCATCCCAGATAAAGAGAGGAGTTTGAGCGTCAGCCTCTTGTTTAGCACCTTGAGATCCGGGATCAGGAGGGGCATATGCTCAGACAGCGGACTCACATTGGTTGGGCAGAGTTGGACAGTGGACCGGCCGATTCCTTTGGCAGATGGAGCATATTACCCATGGAGGTAGAGGCGAGGCTTAGCACCGTAGCGCATCTGCGAGGGGCAGGGCAGTGGATGAGAGAGATTGACCTAGCCATCCCTGAGTCGTGGAGGGAGGGACTTAGCGTGTGGATGGACAGCAGACGGTTGGGCCAGTTTTCTCGGACTGGTGTTCCATTGAGGATGACGATGCAGCGAAGCAGCACGCAGTCGGTTTTTTTCTGTGTAGGACCTAGAGGCCTACTCCAGGCGCTCACTGAGAGAGACCCAGAGATGGATGGGAGTCTTGATGGGATTCATTGGCAAATGATCAGAGTGGTGGGACATTTGGTGAAGGAGTGGCACATTGACCCTCCTAGTATTTCAGAGCAGGATGCCCCCAGATGGCGCCTCTGGCTTTGGGAGGGTAGGCCCTTGCGGGAGGTCGAGTGGCATCCGAGAGATTGGTTCTGGCCCTCTAGGGGCAGCCTTGCTGAGCAGGTGGACGAGGTGCCCTTCTTTTCCTACACCACACGGATTGACCGGAGGCTTCAGATGGACTCTTCGATGTGGATCCCTTCGAGGGAGATGCATTGGGTGGCCCAAAGAGTGCCCCGGGACGTCCGTTCTAGGTTTTGGACGCGGTTATGGTCCAATTTTCGGCTGAGGAAGATATCCTACTTCTTCTGGCTGGCTGCCCATGGAGGCTTGCCCACCATCGGCCCGTGGTTGGAGCAGATGGGGGTGGAGGGGCAGTGTCATTGTTGCTCTGCTGATTTTCAGGAGACGATCCCTCACTGCCTATGGAGCTGCTTGGGAGCCTTCAAGATCATGACCCGTATGCAGAGTCTTCAGAGAGACTACACTTGGGGGATGGTGGCCTGGTTGACTGAGGGAGGACACGTGTTCTAGATTGATGAGATCTCCCCAGCTTACCGGATACAGGGTCAGAGCATTCAGAGGACTAAGGTCCATGAGGCGGTCCCTCCTGATAGCCTGGTTTCTCCTCCGTCAGAGGACAGCGTATGGGAGGTAGTAGCCAGTATCACTGCGTGGAACACTTGGGCTGCTCGCTGCAATATGGTGATGGGTGAGCATCCGGGTCGCCATCTGGCAGGATATCATCTACACCCTCCGTTGCACCGGGGAGTGTGGGACCCCAGGCTCCAGGGCGACTGTTGTGAGGCGTGCTCATTTCTACAAGGCTTGGCCTGCATGATTTTTTTACATTTTCACTCCGCGAGGAATTCGCTGGTTGTATAGTCCCTCCACCTGGCTGTTAGCCCCAGTACCAGAGATCCCCTAGGCAGTGAGCTGGGTTTCTCTAGAACAGGCTGGTTTTTCTTTCAGCCTTTTCCCGGTTTTTTCCATACTCAGCACCTTCGGGGCTGCTGTTTTGTATGAAGTTTTCAAGCATTAATAGAAGGTTCTTTTCTTTGAAAAGAAAAGAAAAGAAAAAGATGGGAGTTTGGCCGTGAGGCCAAGATTGGGATCCCAAATGTTTACGCACCTACTTCTTGTCAACACTGCCTCTCTTTTTGGAGGCGACTCTTTGAGACATGCGCTTCAAGAGCGGGAGAGAGCACTGAGGAGGGATCTAGCCTCCATTGAGAGACTCAGGGAGCACGATCCTGACTCTCAGTGGCTTCGGGACCGTCATGAGGGTGCGAGACTCATCTTACATGACACGGAGGTTCGCAAGGCCAAGTTTTTGTATCGCTCATCTCAGGCCAGATGGGTTCAGAAGGGCGACAAGATGACCAGGCAGTTCTTTCAAACTACTGGGCTATGCTCAACAGGGACTCAATTGCAGAGGTTGTGGGATGCCCAGGGACAGATGCACTCAGACCCTCATGAGATCCTTGAGATGACCACAACTTTCTACCGAGATTTGTTTCAGGAAGAGGTAGCATCCCCTGAGGCACTTATAGCACATATAAACAGGCACCAATCCAATGGCTTTTGGATCAGTGATGAGCACATTTTTTTCATGGCAGCAGGGGCGCATATAAACTGGCACAAATCCAATGGCTTTTGGATCAGTGATGAGGACACTCCGGACTGGGGAGCTGATATTGGTTTCACTTGAATCCAGAGGGGTGTTTCCATCAGGTATGTGGGATGCCAGGTAGGTGTTTGCATCTCTTCTACACAATAGTTTTCTCCGGTGTTGGAGAGCATAAGGAGGAAACTCCTTTTTTGGAGTTCAGCCAGACTAGACCTTGCATCTAGGATCGTGGTGGTCAACCAAGTGTTATTGGCCACTGCTTGGTTTGTTTGTTCTTGCTACAGGGATAGCATCTTGCAGCTCAAGAGACCAGTAAGGAGCTTTTTGTGGAGTGGACTAGATGGCTCTGCAAATGCCATAGCTAGGGTCGCTTGGGAGACCCTGATTCTCCCCATTGGGGAAGGGGGTCTTAATATTATAGACTCTGACTTGCAGTGCAGGGCATTGTGATGTAAGATGGTCGTGAGAGGATTAATGCCTAGATAGAAGCCGTGGAAGGATTTTTTAATACGCAGCATACAGTCCTGTACACCCACCTCGGGAGGAGACTAAATGGACAGCACTAGATGGATATTTACTTCAGCCCAACTCAAATCTCCTTCTCCTCCTCTTATGGCTGCCATTCTGAAAGCTTGGGATAGCTTCAGAGGTACACTTCGGAGAGTTCCCCCCTCCTCTCACGAAGAAATTGACAAGCAACCCATCATGTGAAATGAAAACAAACTTGATGAGCATGGCAGACCAATAGGCACTTCGCATTATATGCAGTGGTCCAGAGATGCGAAAGGGGCCCTGCCTCCACTGTGGGGTCTTGGAAAGCTTTTCGAAAGCTTCCAAAGGACCAGAGAGTTTTATCAATTAGTCATCTCAGAGGGAGTGTAGGGAGCAATCGGCAGATTGATGCAGCCATACCTGTGGAGTGGATGGATACAGATGATATGCCTATTACGGACTCCACTTGGTTGGGTGATTTTACTAGGACAGGTATTCCTCTTCAGGTTATTGCTTTGCGGGATGCACAGGAGGATGCCCTTGTTTTTTATGTCAAGTCGGGAGGGAGACTTCATACATCTTCAGATGACATTCTTCAAGAGGTCCCCTTCCAGCCGGTCAGGATTGCAGGGTATATGGAGTATGGTACAGATTCACAGTGGTATCTAGATCCCGACCCCCTTCTTTTAGCCCTTGGTTCATCGAGACTTTGGCTCTATGGAGTGGGACCCTAGGAGTGGGAGTGGATTGATGAAGGGCACCGAGGGAAGCGCATCCCCTTCTTTCGTTATACGGTTAGAAATGCCAAGAGATTCCAACTCAGTGATAGAGGTTGGAGGCCCTCCAAATCTCCTCATTGGGACAGCTTTCAAATTTCTGCAGATCTGTAGAAAAACTTTTGGAGGAGAGACTCTGGAAATCCCTTAGGAATAGAAAAATCACTCTATTCTTTTGGCTTTCTATTCACGGAGGGATCGCAATAAACCTGTGGAGGTCTAGGTTTGGGGCTGACCCTACATGACCCTACATGTCCTCGCTGCAATTCAGTCAGCTCAGCATTGCCTTTGGGAGTGCAGATAGGAGAGGACGATCTGGAAGGGTGTTGCCAGGATCTTATGCACTTTTCATAGATCACCCTTCTTCATGACCTGGGTCTCACTTTCCTGGCTATCTCTTACGGGGCCTAAGGTCTTCTTCGAGGACACTAATGGGACTTTTTTTGTTCGACGACATGTAGTAGAGTCATGTTCTCTCCAGGATGTTTCTTTCACTCCTTTCAGAACTGCACATGCTTCTGTAGACACGTCTTGGGAGATTCTGGCTAGTATTGCAGCATGGCACATTTGGAGAAAGAAAGAAAGAAAGTTTATTAAAGTCTTTGGAAGACCGATGGGTCTATGAGACTGTGAAAAACTTGATACAATGAGCTGTGGTAGTGGAGCTACTAAATGAGCATCCACACCAATGTAGAATGCAAAAAAATGCAAAATGGCAGTACTAAGTCCTAAGTACAACGTCCTAAGTACAACATAGTCATATCCCGACTATATATATATCAATCTCAGCATCATCGTCGGCATCATCATAACCATCATCATCATCATCATCGTCAACAACAAGGCATCACGATGGATGAGGCTGTGGAAGTGAAGGCATGAGGTTAACAATAGAATGTTGTCGTCCCCTCAAGGGTGCAGTCCTGGTACGTCTCCTGGTCGTAGTTCTGCGTCTAACCAAGGCCACTGTGACCCCCGTCGGTCAGGCTCCGACCCTAAACAAGGAGGGGATGTCCCCAAGTGTGATCGGTGAGTCAACCCTCTGTCTGAGCTGTCGGGTCACAGGCTCCGGGTCATGGTCATGTCGAGGTCTCGCCTGGAGGGGGTCTATGTGATCTGGCTGAAAGAACTCCGTGATAGAGCTCTGAGAGGTATTAGTCGAGAGAGAAGGCTACTCCTGTCTCCATGCTCGGAGTATCCTATCGTGTCTGAGCATCTCATGAATGAAACCAGCCAAGCATTGCTGGTCTGGTAGGAGAGGACACGGGCCAACATCCCATAACTATCTCTGAAGAGGCAGTAGAAACGCCCTCAAATCTCATAGTAAACAGGACACCTGAAGATGAAGTGCTCCTCTGTCTCAACCTCCTGCATGTCACACAGTGTGCATATGCACCTCTCCTTGGGTAACCGCTCTGCTCGGCCTCTCTCGATACGAAGTCTGTGTGAAGAGACCCGGAACTGCCCAAGGGAGATCCTCAGCGAGTGGGGTAGGTGAATCTGCGTGTATCCTCGTGGATCAGTGAAACCCTCCGCTGTGATATGTAGGAAGTGATCTCTATAGAAGCTCAGCTTCACTGGAAGATCACTCGGGCCCAACCAAGTCCGGAATGTGTGTAGCTATAGTAGATCCTCACGGATAACCTAGTTGACCTCGTGTGATAGGAGGGGAGAGAAAGGAGCATACATGTTGTACTAGAAAAGAGGTAGTCTGTCCATGTGGAGCCCTAGTCCTGCAAACCATCTCTCTGTGCGTGCATACCAACACCTCTGATCTCCCCCTGTTGCAAGTGCTATAGAAGAGGACAGTGCTAACCATGGTATCCTGCTATGCCCGGATGTGTAATCCCCATACTCCCTGACTCGGTACAGATATGTAATGACCTGAAATGCAGCATCTAGCTGTAATGGGGGTGACCCCCAAATGATCCGGTGAGGGAGAGATGGCTTACCACGGATCATCCGTGATAACATGAGAACCTGTAGCCGCTCCACCCTGGCCCACTCTGTACAGAGGCATTAGATGGATCCCAGGTTCACCCTTCTTAGACTTTGGCCAGTATATGGACTGATACTATACATACTCTTATGGCCATCTAGGCGAGCATGCAAGGGTCATTTATAGTAGCATCTTCTAGGAGGGATATTTTTTTCAAAGTATGGAGGGAATCACCTTTCTTCTCTGACTCTGCCTCAGGGTTGATGTGGCATTTTCAGCCTCAACCTTGGTTATTTGCTACCTCTTTTCGAGTTTTGGTTCTCATGCTTGACATGATGTACAACCGCATTGAGCTTGCTCCTTCGGTTTCTTTCATACTTAATAGAAGTACTTTTTATGCACACACAAAAAAAACATTTCTTCAGGTAGAGATTTGTCAGTTTACTCAATAGCTTTCATTGTGCTGATATTATCAGTCCACATCGAGTATTGTTTTGTTCCTTCAAAGGGATGGAGTGAGAATACTTGGCATTATATCTTTAAACCTGCAGAAATAGTGGCTTTGATAGAATGTATCTCTATGCTTTTTCCATTGGAATAGTGTACATAAGACTAGGCTAAGGGATCTCATCTCACCTTTTGGACGGAAGCACACAATCCAACAGTTGGACAGTTCCCTTAAAACCAGTACAAGGGTCCTTTTGATAACAAGAAGAGATGTACATTTCACACTTCTAGAAGAAGCAAGAGATTGTTTGAAGTAGTAGTAAAAATAATCAAAGTTACCAGTGCATATGTAGACAATCATACAAAATAAAACAGTCTGAATTTGTGAATACCATTCCAAAGATTTAAAAGATTTGATTGTGAGACCTTGCTAGATGTGGTCCTAGGAAAAAATTTCAACCATCAGTAACATAGAATTAAGAGTTTTTCTTAATTAGGTCCTTCTGTGAAAAGTCACCTGCACTTTTTTTGCTAAAATATCACTTTCAATCTTGCTCTCATGAAGTGCATGCTTCATCTCTTTTTCAGCGATGTGCATTTTAGCAAGTTCAGAATCCCTTTTTGTAGTATCATTCAAATTTGCAGCTTGAAGATCTTGATACCTGGTGGAATCAACACAAGGAGAAGTCTTAAAATGTAGTCAGGAAAATAGGCCTCACAACATTAGAAAAGCAAACATTAGAAAGACAAGGAAAGAGCCATAAACTGCAACATAAGGTGAAGAAATATCTCAGGCACTTTTTCATCATATGTTCATATTCAGTTCGACTTTCTTGCAACATTGCATGTGCCTTCTCAGACTCTGCCATTGCCAAATCTCTTGTTTTTTGAAGCATCCTACAGCAACAAAGATGTGTATTGAGCATTAATTACAGAAGCATAAATGAACCAGAAAAAGAAACAATCACATTGATAAAAACAGTAACTGTATCTCAAACTTTGCAGCTTCAGTTACTTGGCCCCGTATCAATTCGATCTCTTTCTTAGTTCGCTCTTGCATCTGCACTATTTCCTCCTGAAATCACACATCTCATATAGCTTTTTGTGTTGCTGATTTGGAACATTATTTGCAATTGAAGTAGGACTCATGGAAACCTAGAGCTAATCTTCTTAACATTACAGCAAAATTCCCTCTATATAGCTATCTAGTCTTTTCAAGATCAATTTTCTAAAAAATCCATTGGCTGGAAGCTTACTAGAATGTAGTAAGGTAAGATCTGACATACATGCAAGTGTTGATCCAGAGAAGCATGTGCGTTGTGGCCATTCGATAGGATGTGGTTATAAAGGCCTTGTTGGGCCTGCTCCAACTCTTGAAATTTGTCCTGCTGGTCCTTTTTCTCAGCCTCCAATCTGTTTAATTTATCTTCCTGTGCTTTATTCTGACCACTCAAGTGAGCCTACATAAGTCCCAATAATCGTATGCTCAGCCAAATTCAAAGAAAACCATGCAAACCTGGTCATGCACTCATAAATACTATCCTGTTGTTTTGTTAATTTGAGATAAACTTCCTGAAGACATATAAAGGTGGGTTTTGCCATTTATCATCTACCTTTTCAATCTGAAGAAGCTCGATGCAGTGTTCCCTATCTTTGACAGCTCCTTCACAATGATTTTTTTCTTCTTTCAAAATCTGTATGGATTTGGACAATGCCGTTTTCTCCTCTTCGACTGCCATTAACATATGTTCTAGATTGGCAACATTGCCTCTCACCTGTCAAAGTGACCAAAAGAGAGCAACAACACGAGTGAGCAAATGTCTGCACGAACAAGAAATTCCATTGGCACAAAGCTGCAAATTGAGACCTCTGAGTAAGAGCCTTTCTCTCATGAAATGCTGCTTGACATCTTCGTGGTTGGTTATCAAATGGGTTCTTTACCAATGCTTGTGCTGATTGACTATGACATGATACTATTGTAGGTTGATGTGCATCAAGATAATCCATCTCTTCCAAAATCTCCTTGACCATGTAGCTTCATATGCTCATGTATGTCGCTTATTTGATATCAAGAATATAGCTCAGGGAAAAAGTAAACCTTAAAAAAGACAATATCTGAAAGCTGCTGCTCCTCCCCACTCCCTTGCTGCCCCCTCTCCTTCAGCCCCTCCCTCAGCCCCCTCCCTCGCCCTCAGCCCCTCCCCCTCCCCCTCCCTCAGCCTCTCCCTTCCTCCCCCTCCTCTCCCTCTCAGCTACCCCTTCCCCTCCTCTCCCGCCCCCTCCCTTCTCAGCCCGCTCCCCCTTCCCTGCTCCCCCGCTCCCTTTACCCTGCTCCCTACCCCCTGCCTCTACACCCCTCTCCTCTACCCGCTCCCTACCCCCCACCTTTACCCCCCGCCTCTACCTCCCTCTCCTCTACCCCCCTCTCTCCTCTCCCGCTCAGCCCGCCCCCTCCCCTCTCAGCCCGCTCCCCCTTCCTTGCTCCCCTGCTCCCTCTACCCCGCTCCCTACCTCCGCTCCCTGCCTCAGCCCTCCCTCTACCCCGCTCCCTACCCCCCGCCTCTACCTCCCGCCTCTACCTCCCTCCCCTCTACCCCCCTCTCCTCTACCCCGCTCCCTCCCCCCCGCTTCAGCCCTCTCCTCCCCCCTCTCCTCTCCCTCGCTCCCTATCCCCCCGCCTCAGCCCTCTCCTCTACCACCCTCCTCTTCTTTCTGTCTCCCCCCTCTTCCTTCTCCCGCAGCGCTTTTTGGAGCGGACGGAGCCTCAAAAGTGTTTGAATCGGCCTCCTCACCTTGATTGGCGATGGATATTCCGTTAGCCAATCCTACTCCACCTCCACCGGCCGCGAAAACTATTACTTTTTCTAAAGACGAGTTGCAGCAGCTCAAGAAGGACGTAGAGATTGAATGCTCTACCACGTTGCTCGCACGCATCTTCGGGTCTCACCCTTCCAGATCCCAAGCCAGAGACTCGATGCTTGCGGCTCTCCCCCCAGACCTCACTCCACGATTGTTAGATGTTCGTCTTTTGGGACGAGGTTTTTTCCAGGTTGTTTTTGACACTCCAGAGATTGCGAGCACCGTGCTCAAAGCTGAGTTTTTACACCTGGGACACAAGAAGATCTTCTTTGACGCCTTCGATATTGGTTTCGACCCAGTGGAGGCAGACAAGGAAATCTTTTCACTCTTCATCAGATTTTGCGGGCTTCCCCAGGTTTACCATCCACTTCTTTCTGTTATTGAAGAGCATTTCGGCGTGGTTGCTGAGATCCCACCCCTCCCTGGGTTGCCGTTGACTGCAGCAGAGGCAACCAAGGCTGATGGGGTACCTAGAGTTAGGGTCCTCTGTAAGGATCCCAACCTCACGATGGACCATGTTATGATCCAGCGCCCAGGTGGTTCCTGTTTTCGCCAAAGAGTAGAGATTGCAGGCAGGCAGGACCAGTGTAGGATATGCAGGAGCATTGGACACTTTGCCAAGGATTGCCCCAGGAAGAAGAAAAGGCCCAAGAAGCCCTCTGGTACAACTACCGCTCCACGGCCTCGACAGGGGGGTGGTACAGGTCTAGCACCTGCTCCTCGGCCTCGACAGGGGGGTGGTACAAGTCCAGCACCTGCTCCTCGACCTCCACATGGCGGTCCTCCTCAGGGTGGTGATACAGCTCCTACTCGCCAGAGTGCTCCTCGACTAAGCGCTCCTTTCGTACCGCCATCTTCTACCTCAGGTGCCTCACGACCTGCAAGGGCACCAGCCGCATACCAGTGGGTTTCGGTTCGTGTGCAAATTCCTCCTTCAGTTCAGGAGGATACACTAGTGGACTCTGCTTCACCTCGGGCTGTCCCTCCAATCTCACCTCACACAGTCTGAGACGCTTCAGCTTCGACCTCCTCCCCGGTTGTGGAGCTTCTCCCCTGGAACCAATGGTACCAAATACTCTCCTCGAGGCAATAGAGGTCTCCCCAGCCGTGCAGACACAGGATCGAGAGCAGTCCTCACTTCCTCCCTTGGATAGGGGGAAGGGGATGTTTTACACTATTGATCCTCTTTCCTCAGAAGGGATCCTTCGCACTCCGGTGTCTGGCTTGATTCACAGGAACTCATTTTCAGCTCTGGCGGATGCTTCAGATTTCCCAGAGGACGAGTTTGTGCCCTCTACTTTTGGTGAGCCAGTGATTGGGTTTCCTATTGACAGGGCGTCAGGTGGCAAGGTTCTTTCCCCTGTTGATTTTTTGCCACTTGGTTCCATTCCTCGCTCCTCGAGCAGGTGTTCCCCTGTTGAGGGGTTTGTTTCTGCTACTAGGTCAAGTAAGGTGTTCCACTCTACATCCTCCCGTCGATGAGGATTGTTAGGTGCAATATACAGAGCCTAGGTGGCGTCCCACATCGCCGCTGCAGACAGCTGATCCGGGATCAGCTTCATCTAGGTGTTACTGGGGGTTCCATTGATATCTTATTTATTCAGGAGCACAACCTGGATTCTAGAGATTGTGCCAAGTCAGGCAAGTTGCTTTCTAGCCATACATTTTGGTCGCCTGCCTTGGGCACTAGGGGGGGCACTTCTATTTCACAGTCGGTTCTCCCCTTAGTTGTTGGACACGGAGTCATTATCCCCTCTAGGGCTCAGTGGATTATTCTCTTGATTGGAGGGCGTAAGGTTGGTTTCCTTAACCTGTATGCCTCCAACATTAGAGGGGAACGTGTCATTATGTGGAAGGATTTGCTCTCCTGGGCCCCCATTGCGGATTCATGGGTGATTGGAGGTGAAACATGGTTGAGTTACCGTTAGACAAAAAAGGGGGTAGAGAAGGACTTCACTCTTGAGAGAGAGCAGCTTGGGATGCCTTCCTTTTTTACTACTGTGGCAGAGATACTTGGTTGGACGATGCCTTTCTTATTCATCCACAGTCCCTCTTGTTCTCTTGGTCGAACAGGAGGCAGCAGATGCCTATTCTTGCACACATTGACAGATTCTATGTAGATGATTGGGCACTAGACAGAGGTGGATCGGTATGCATTGTTGCTGGGGTTTCCACTTCAGACCACTTTCCTGTTGTGCTGGCTATCTCAGAGCCTCACTTGAGAGGCTCGTCTGCCAGCATCAGGATTCCAGATGCCTTGTACACAGAGGAGGACCTTACAGTGGCAGCCCTGTAGATATGGGTTCCTCATGTCTAGGGTGGGCAGCCATCTCCATCACATGTAGGTGCTGCCCTTTCTGGTATTAGCCACTTCTACCACTCAGTTGCTTGTACCAGGAGACGAGATATTCTCAGACGTGAGATTGGTGTTCGCCAGTAGTTAGCAGCTTTGCAGAGGGAAGAGCAGAAACGGCCTTCAGATGTTTGGATTCAGGAGCGCCTTGCTGCAGCAAGGGCTCATCAGCAGATATTGCTTGATCAGAGAGCAGAGTATGCCTTTCATGCACGGGAGTCCTTCTGGATTCAGATGGGTGGTAGAGTCAATAAACACTTTTTCTCTACTCTTGGCCCTAGACATAGTAGAGAGAGTGTATTAACTCACATGGGGCTTTACAGACAGATCCAGATGATGTCATGCGCATAGCTTCAGATTTTTATGCCGACCTTCTTACTGCAGATCCTGACACACAGGATAGAGAGTATGCTAGACAGGTTATTTGGCAGAGCATCCCTTTGTTGTTGAAACCAGATATGCATGTTTTGCTTGATGCACCTTTCACCAACACAGAGTTCAGGACTGCACTTTCAGCCCTTCACAAGGGCAAGTGCCTAGGTTCGGATGGCCTCACCCCTTCTTTTTTCATTGCATTTTGGAATATGATTGGAGACTACATTACATCAGCCCTACAGGGCATTTGGGACTCTAGCGAGATGCCCGGGTCGCTCACAGAGGGTCTCATCCACCTTATCCCGAAAGGAAATTGCAGAAATTTAGTGTCCAAGTGGAGGCCTATCACACTTTTGGGGACATGTTACCAGATTCTGGGCAAGGCAATCAGCCTCCGATTGCAGCCCCTTCTCCCAGATCTTATTCATGACACTCAGAAGGGATTTGTGCATGGTAGAAGCATTTTTAATAACATTTTCTCTTTTTGGGAAGCTTCAGAGTGGGCCATGCAGAGCGGTTAGAATCTAGCCATTCTACTCTTGGATTTTGAGAAAGCTTATGACAGAGTAGATTGGGGTTTTTTGGTACCCTTCTATGTTTTGGCTTTACTGATGCTTGGATCAGAGGTGTTTCCTCTTGGTACAGATCAGCAGGTACTTATTAGTGAGGCAAGGGGTGAGAGATTTCAGACTTCCAGATCAGTCCGTCAGGGATGCCCCCTTGCTCCTTTTCTTTTTTGGTTCGTGGCTGAAGCTATGAGTATCTATGTTAGATCTCAAGCTGACATCTTTGGGCTGATACTTCCCATCAGAAGGGAAGAGGAGCTACTTGACAGTGAGTTGGCAGATGACACAGCAGTTTACTTGGATGCCACACCACAGACGCTCACTTCTTTCAGGACAGCACTGGATTTATTTTGCTTGGCGGCGGGAGCGCAAATAAATTGGCATAAATCCAATGGCTTTTGGATCAGTGATGAGGACACTTCAGTTTGGGGGCTTGACATAGGATTCACTTGGGTTCAGGTGTGCCAGTCAGGTATTTGGGCTGCCAGGTCGGCTTGGATATTTCTTCCATGCAGCAGTTTGCTCCTGTGTTGGAGAGCATCAGGAGGAAGCTATTTTTTTGGAGCTCAGCCAAGCTGGATCTTGCCTCTGGAGTTGTGGTGGTCAACCAGGTCCTCTTGGCCATGGCCTGGTTTGTTTGTTCATGCTGGTGCCGTTCTAGGGATTGCATCACTCAGCTCAGGAGACCGATAAAAAATTTTCTTTGGAGTGGGCTTGATGGCACAGCAAATGCGTTAGCCAGGGTGGCTTGGGAGACCCTCATCCTCCCTACACAAGAAGGGGGTCTCAATATTATTGATCCAGATTTACAGTGCAGAGCTTTACTCTGCAAGATGGTGGTGTGGGGACTTATGCCAGGGCAGGAGCCGTGGAAGGCATTTTTTATTAGTAGCATACAGACGCGCACACCTTCTTCAGGAGGAGACTGGATGAGCAGTATTAGGTGGATTTTCACCGCAGCACACCTCAGATCACCTTCGTCCCCTCTCATGGTTGCCATACTCAAAGCATGGGCCAGTTTCTGGAGCACTCTTCGGAGGATTCCCCCTTCCTCTCATGAAGAGATTGATAGGCAACCAATCATGTGGAATGACAGTATATTGAATGATCATGACAGACCACTTGGTGCCTCACTCTACATGCAGTGGTCCAGGTGGGACAGGGGACCCGCCTCATCATTGGGGTCATGGAAAGCTTTCCACAGGCTTCCAGAGGAGACCAAATCTCAGTTGACAGGACATCTCAGAGGGAGTGCAGGGAGGATCTTGCAGATTGAGGCAGCCCTTCCAGCGGATTGGGTAGACACAGATGATATGCCACTCACTTGCTCCATTTGGGCAGATACTTTTACGAGAGGCGGTGTTCCTCTTCGGATTTTGGCCTTTCGAGATGCACATGAGGATGCTTTGGTTTTTAGTGTGCATGATGGTGGCAGAGTGCTCAGGTCCACAGAGGATATCTTGCTTGAGTCTACTTTTCAGCCTATCAGGGTTGTAGGTCTTTTGGTGCAGGGATCTGATTCAGAGTGGTTCTTTGATCCAGACCCCCGGCTTCTCTCTCTCTCCACCGGATCTTGGAGGCTTTGGCTCTACGGGGGAGTTCCCATTAGGTATTTGCAATGGGATCCTAGAGAGTGGGAGTGGATTGACGCAGGGCATCGAGAGAAGAGCATCCCCTTCTTTCATTACACGGTCAGTAATGCCAGGAGATTCCAGCTCAGTAGTAGAGGTTGGAGACCTTCCAGAGTTCCTCATTGGGAGACATTTGATATCACTGCGGATTTGCAGAGCTGCTTCTAGAAGAGACTCTAGGAATCTCACAGGAATAGAAAGATCACTCTTTTCTTTTGGCTTTCTATCCATGGTGGGATTGTAGTGAACCTTTGGAGATCCAAGTTTGGAGCCGACCCTACTTGCCCTCGTTGCCTCTCTGCTTTAGAGACTATTCAGCATTGCTTATGGGACTTCATACAGGCGAGGATGATTTGGATGGGGGTAGCCAAGATTTTCAGTCACTTTGCCCACTCCCCATTCTTTATGACATGGGGCTCAGTCGCTTGGCTTTCTCTTACAGGGCCTCAGGTATTCTATGAGAGATTTGACTCCTCTTGGGCCATTTCGACGTCATCAAGTTGAGTCCTGTTCTTTGGATGTGATACCACACCTTCCTTTTGCAGTTGTACATGCCTTTGTGGACACCTCTTGGGAGATTCTAGCGAGCATAGTAGCCTGGCATATTTGGAGAGCCAGATGCACAGAGGCATTGGAGGGAACTTAGGTTCATCCCTTGCACACATTGATTAGTATCTGGACAGACACCATACATACCTTGATGGCCATATGGACGAGTATGCAGGGAGACTCCCGTGCAACCTCAGCTAGGAGGGATTCTTTCTTCAGGGAGGAATGGAAGGATTCTAGTTTCTTCTCTGAGACTCCTACAGGGTTGAGGTGGCACTTTCAGCCTCAGCCTTGGTTGTTTTCCACCTCATTTTGAGGGGGTTTATTTATCCTCATGATTTCATGATGTATTCCGCTTTGAGCTTGCTCTCGCGGGTTTTTTCTCTTACTTAATAGAAGTCTCTTTCTTGGGAAAAAAAAGTAGACCTTTGGATTCATCTTTTGGTGTCATAATTATGTGTTATATTCAGTGTCATGATATCCATGCAAATTAGTACAACTTCCTCTATACTATGTTCCCATTTGTCTTGTATCTTTGATGTCCCTCACTTTTGATAACTCATAAAAGTTGACCCTGTATCTCTCCATACTCTATTCCAAAATAATAGGGCATAAGACAAAAGTCCTTCTTGTCTTATTTGAGCTTAGTTATTAGAGCTTCACTATTTCTTGTAATTATTAGATCATCTGCATATAGCAACGCTGTTGTCGTTGTTAGGAAATGGAGTCACGATGAGTCAGTTTAGTGTGTTCTAGTCTAGTGTGTCCTATGGATGCCAAGTGTCACATTAGGAGTTATCCCATATGCATTGGTGTTCATATGTGTGTGTGTGCTCTATATAAGAGCTGTACTTGTCTAGTGTCAAATCAATCAAGTATCAAGCCTACAAGCTCTTTGGTCTCCATGTGAGTACTTTCATTTTGTTCATTGCTCTTGCTATTTCATTTCCATTTCATCATGTCTCTCGTTGAGTAAAAATAGTAAGATGAAGAAGTAGCGCTAGGTAATGAGATAGGTGAGGAACCAATGTGAATGAGGGGAATACATTCTACTAATGGGGGAAGCCATGGTCATTGCAATTGGATGTGACTAGCAAGGGTGAAGACAAAGGGAGAGATCACTAAAGGGGGATCATATTGGGATTGTCATTGGAGAGGGGAGAGAGGAGAAGTGGCTAGAGCTATGAGCTTACCTATGTAAACATTGTATTGAGAGTTCAGGGTGAATGCAATTTTGTTTGCTGCTTGTCTTAAACTGTTTGTAGAACTAGTCTTTTGCATTTGTATGTACTGTTAGCAAGTGACATGTGTGCACAAGAGTCTCTCTTCTCACATATTAAACATTCTCTTATCTTCACGCATACTTATATGTAGAAACTGTAAGATCGTTTTCCCTTTATGAGCTAGAATGTGCACATGAATGTTGAGAATATTAAATCCACCATGCATTTTTGGTGGCAAACATAACCTCTGTACAGGGAGTTGGTGCAAGCTTTTCCTTCCATGCTTTGAACACCAGAAGATTTCCATGATGGCACACATAAAAGATGTAAGATCTCCTTTGGTAAAAAAGATCAACAGCAGATAAAATAGAATGAAAGCCACAAAAATAGATTGAACAATTCGGAGGCAGACACGTAAAGCCAAGTCGCCAACTTTCAATATTCCAGCTTTTTCTTTAGCTTAACAAGAACCCAATCAATCTATTGGCGATGAGAGATTGACCAACCCTGAGGATAACCAAGATGACGCACTAGCTGGTTAGGTGGGACAATTTCTCCTAGCCAAAGCAGACTGTGCCAATCTTTAGGATGCAAAGGCAACAGACGAGATTTCTGAAAATTGACATGGAGGCCAGCAACAAGGCCAGACAATGAAAGAGCCCGCATGAGTGAAGAAAGGTCCCTTTCAGTATTTTGTGACACAAAAAAGGAATCATCCGCATAAGCCTGAGCAACCAAAGGGCAACTTCCAGGAATATCCAAGCCATGTAACATGTCAGTGGCCACCAAATGGTCTATGTATTGAAGCATAGGATGCGTGGTGATAGCATATAGAATAGCACTAAGAGGACAACCTTGGCGGACCGAACAACAGAGTGTCCAATTTTCAGAAGTATCCCCAGACAAAATGCATGCAGCTTTGCTGTCACTGTAAAGCCAAAAGATGATATGATGCAATTTCTGACCAAAGCCTAAAGCTCGCATGGTCTGAGCAATAAAATCCCATTGGATGGTGTCAAAAGCCTTTGCAATATCTACTTGCAACAAGAGAACATCCTGTTCTGTATACTTGGCATACTCAATCCCAATATAGGCATTTGCAATATTGTCAGTTATGTGCCTACGAGGAATAAAACCATGTTGCGCCGAATGAAGACCATCATGCAAATATTCTTTGATACGATCAACCACCATTTCGGTGACAATCTTGTAAATGAAATGCATTAGAGTTATAGGTCTCCAATCAGCCAGAGATTCACAGATTGGCTTCTTGGGCAAAAGTTTTACAAGCCCTTTCTTCCAAGAAATCCGGCATGATGCCAAGCACTGTTTATCATCTGCAACAAAGGAGATTGGAGGAGATCCCAATATGTTGAGAAGAATTCGACTGTGAGACCATCCCAGCCGGGAGATTTCCATCTGCCACATGATTTGACAGCATCACTTAACTCTGTTTCAGTGAAAGGAGCTTCCAAATCCAAAGCTTGTGTGGGTGAGACAATGGGAGTGACATGCTGTAATAATTGCCGCCTTGCTGAAATAACCTCCAGTGAAGGGCTATTACCAAATTGAGCAGCAAAATGATGAACACAAGCTTCAGTGAGCTGTGCTCGAGAAGAAGTCCAAGCACCATCAAAGAGACCCTATAGACACTTTGAGAGATCCTCCTGTAGTGCAAGCCTTTAAAAAAGGATTTGGATGAACCTCCTTTATCCAGAAAATCCCTCTGTCTTGCCCGCCGTGACTCCCATTTGGAAACTTTTCTATTATCATTGCATTGCAAACAATATTTAGACTGGCATAAAATCTGATTTTCTTTCATAGAGAGATTTCTAATATGACTCAACTCTGTCAAGGATTGACAGGGCAACATTCTCTCTCAAAGACTTCATGTAAGATTTTCCATAGTTCCGAATAACTGCTTGCATTCTATAAATGAAAGCTTCCCAAGTATAATCAATGCCAAAGCAAGACTGTTGTGATGACAAGGGGCAAATGGCCTCAAAGACCATGGCCTTGTATACATCATGCTGTAAATAACTGTTGTTGACAATGAGTAGTCTTCTTTGAATAAGCCGATCATCAGGCATGTCATGAAGAGAGATCCTCAACCACAAACGGGCATGATCAGAATGTGTAAAAGCATAATCCACCCATAGATTAGCAATAAGACAATCATAGTGCTGAGGATTAACTCTGTACCAACGATCTAAACAAGCCTGATAAGAGGACTGAGCCTTATGCTGATAAGTATAGCCTGGCATCATAGGCTGTGTGTCTTTCCAAAGATCAACAAGGCTGAGCTGAAGTACAAGATTCGACCAATGATGGTGCTCAGAAGACAGCATGTGAGTATGTCCAGAAGTGTTATCACCCTATTGAGGAGCATTATTAAAATCCCCACAGATAAAGGCATACTGTCGCCACGGATAAGCTTGCATTTCAGCCCAAATTAAACCTCTACTGCGAGAGGATTGAGGTGCATAATTCAAAAATGTCACCCTGAATGAGACACTGTATAATCAGCCATCTGCCTTGGCTATCATTAAGAGCAACAACTAGCTGAAACTCATGTTTGATTATGCTCTTGCAATGCCACTATATCAGGCTGTAATTGATTGAGATAGCCCCAGACAAGTTTCCATTTCCTGGGATCACATAAACCCTGTACATTGAGCGTAAACACTTTATATGTGATAACATATTTACAGAAATATGTACAGCTGAAAATCAAAAGAATCAAGTCTGCATTTCAATCTCAAGATCCGGCCCACAACCTTGAGAAGAAACACATGCCTGTGGAGAAGACAAAAGACCCGTAAAAAAAGCTGTACAATGCAGTAGAAAGCAAAGGAAACCCAAGGGAAAGAAGAGAGTAGAGAGAGCAAAGGCAAGCAGTAGATGACCAGCAGCAAGACGGGAGAGCAGATGAAAAAGGTGACCAACAGCAAAGCCCGGGAGGGGAGAGGAAAGGGACCACCAGCAGCAAGACTTGCTCCAGCAAAGACCGTACAGGCCCTACAGCATGTACGGGATGGTACATAACAAATCTGTACAAGTACGGATGGAAGCAAGGCTGCAAAGGAGCCGTGAAAATAGAAACTGGGGTGCAAGAGCCAAAAAGGGTGAGGCAGAACAGCCGTGAGCACAAGCGGGACCTAGAGGGGGCTCCTAGAGGGGCTCGAATCCCTTGGCGGCATGCTACAGCAAGTGGACACGCCGAGCTCTCCACACCTCTCACACCACACACTTTTTTAGTGAAATCTTTATATTTCTGTGTGGGAAACCTCAAAAAAGGTAAAAACCCACTAATAAGTACAAGAAAAAAGTTTTTACAAGTAAAACCTCAGAGCAAAAGTCATGAGGTAGCCAAGTAAAAAGTGACATATCAAGCTGGAGGAGGATCAAACACGGCATCCTCCAGCTTCAAATTGTTGCTCTGTAAAAATTGATGCAGTGATGAAACCACACCATCAATAAAAACAAGCTGTTTTTTGCCCTTGTGATTCTTCTTGATATAGGCTGGTACCCGAAATTTTTGAATCAGAGGGTCAAAAACCTGTTGTAACATGGGATGAAAAGATTCCAGTAAAAAAGGTACTTCTGCATCCCGGACAGAAGAAAACTCTGGCACAGGCATCAAAGGCAGAGAAGCTAAATCAACATCCGTATCTTCTAATGAAAAAGCTGCATCTGATAAAGCAGGGTTTAGCATTTGAGCTTCATTCCGAGGATCAGTCTGAGTAAGAGCAGGGGCAGCATCCTGAGAGAGAGCATGCATATCATCCTGTAAAATGCCCTCTACAAGGGGTACATCCATATCCTGAGTAGAAGGAAACTGATGGTGCTCAACAAGGGTGCAATCCTGAGCTTCTTCAGCAAGAGGAAGATTTGCCTGTGATTTATCAACCTTCCTCCAGTAGTGCTTCGGAGCAGTAGAGGGCTTCGCCAAAGAAGCCTTAACAGAAACCGGAGGAGAAGGGAGAGTAACCTTGATAGCTGAAGAAGGAGCAGGAGGAATGGGCCTGGATGTAGAAGGGTAAGCATGTGCAAAATGACCAACCTGTTGGCACCGATAACATGCAGTGGGAAAAGATGCAAAATGGAGCCTGATGCGCATCGGGTGGGCAAATCCCAAATCAAGATCTAGAGTAGATGGCACCGGCTGCGTCATATCCCACAAGATGCAAAGACGAACATCACGGGAGGCTTGCAAGAACTCCTGTCTCGGAACATGAAGAGGCCTTCCCAAAAAAACTGCAATAGTTGGAAGATGCTGAAGAAGAGGCACAGGCAACGCTTTGAGAGTAATCCAAACCGGACAGTGAGTCAGAAGGGTTGCAAAAGGATCAAAAAGTGGATCCCAGGGCATGACATAAGCGAAGAAACCAGCCCCAGGAACACCAGCATGACTGACAAGGCGCTCTACCACCTCAGTTGAAGAGCATATCACCCTCATGGCAGGCATCATATAAGGATTGCCACAATGAGGCTCGGAAAGATTCATATGACTTGTGAATCTGCCGACCCAAGTATGTCAAATTATGCTCACTCCAGATTGTCCAAAGAGCCCAATATCGCACCCAAGAGAGAAATAATGAGTATTGAGACAGACTTCATAAATATGCCAAAAAGCCAGAAGTGTTTCCCAAATTTGTAACTCGGGAAACGGATCCGAAGATAATCTGAAATTCTCCTGAGGAGGATCTTAGTACACAGGCAGTGCCAAAGCAAATGAATAACAGTCTCTGAAGGAGCCTGACATCTTAAACATGTGGATGATGCAATGCGACGTTTAGCAAGTGTGACCCCCACTGACAATGTACCTGTCATACATCTCCAAAGAAAAAGTCTTTGTTTAAATGGCATTTTACACTTCCATAATATCCTGAGATTCTTCCGCCACCATGAGAGGGGCTTCCTTATATGCCACAGAGAATTAGCATATTGGTGAATCCATGGAGCAGGCTGAAGAAGCCTATAGGCTTTGATGGAGGTTGAGGCAGGAAGAGGAACAGGATGAGTGCACGTAGCAGAGGGTTGCAATTGCCAATCCATAAGCCTGTCGGTGTCAGCCACAGGAGGAACAGGTAGAAAAGGATGTAATAAATCAGTAATTTTCTTCCATATAGACCTATGATGCGTTCCCAATGCATAGGAAGCAGTGGCCTGAGGAAAAGATAAGACATATCCCTGATCATCTACCACATCATGTATGTATCTAATTCCCAATTTCATGAGATTGTAGGCCCGAACAGGTTCCTGTAAAGCTAGCGGAATTGCAAAAATGGCACTCCAGTGAATACTTTCTTTCCTTATTGAGTTTGTCCCCGAGCAATTATCAGGAGCCCATTTGACCTTAGAAAGTACTTGTTTCCAGTCAAGTGTCAGAGCAGTAGAGAAAGGACAGCCATGTATTTTTCCTACAAATCTGCCAATGACAACCTCCCAATGATCAGTAGTCCAATGACCATAAGCACAAGTCCTCATGTTGACACACATGGATGCTAGCATACAAGTCCATGGCTGTTGTTGGCGGAAAAAAGTATGCAGCATAGTCGCCTTCCTTGCAAGTACATGATATCTTATATTGAGGACATTAAGTCCACCATGCATCCTAGGAGAGCATTCCATCTTCATCAGTCTCAATGCTTTCACATCAGTTTTTGTCCTCCATAACATCTCCATAGCTTGAGACATAAAGGCTGAAATATCCCTGGAGGACCAATGGATCAAAGGCAAATAGAACTGGACATAGGACATTACAATGGACTGTACTATTCTGAGCCTTACATGAAGAGGCCAAGTAGAAATCTTCCAGTATTCCAGTTTGTGTTGAAGCCTTTGGAAGATCCATTTTAGCTGCTGCTTCCTGGTGATATGCCATCCTATGGGATATCCCAAATGCCTGACTACATTTTACCACACCACACCACATACACACACACACACACACACACACACACACACACGCACGCTTTTTTTTTTGTGAAATCTTTGATTGATTATATTATATGAGTAGCAACCTCAAAATAAGGTGCTACAATTACATCAACTGAAAATTTCAGTATATGCCAAAAAGACCTCATGATCTATGCAGCGGTTCTGCAAGCAATCAAAGAAAGATTGCTGCAAAGAACACCTAAAAAAGCCAAACAAAGAGAAAGTAGGATCACCAAAGACTTTACAATTCCTATATGTCCATAAAGTCCATAGTGCCCAGTAGCGAATCCAAACGAAGAAAAGATGAAACTCCGGTCTGGATGGATGAAACCCAAATAGCCAGAAGAGCTTCCCAAACGGAACAGATGGGAATCTCGCTCGCAGTCTCCAAAGAAGCAGAACATTTGTGGCAAAGTACAGGAGCAATGTGTCGATGAGCTAATAGCTGTCCAGATGGAAACACTCCCAAAAGAACTTGCCAAAAGAAAACCTGTTGCCGAAGCGGTACTTTATAGGCCCAAAGTTGTTGTAATCTTTTCCTCCACCACTTGGCTGGGCGATGCATTCGCCAAACAGAATCACCTCTCTCTAAAACCCAAGATTGAGGCAAAAGGATTTTATACAATGCAGGTACAGTAATCTGAGATAGCTCAAAGGACGAGAAGAGGACCCTGGAGAAGTCAAAGTCCAATCTTCCAGCCGGTCCTAGAGTTCCAAAGGAGAAATTGGAACAAAAAGAATTGGAGCATAGAAGTAATTTATCGCCACAAAGGACGATAATGAGAGCCCAATCCGTATGTAGTGGTTGCTAGAGAAAAGCGGAGCACAGTACCAGCATCATCTATAACATCAGCAACCGAGGTGATGTCTTTAAACGAGACAAAGTAGGAATGTCGAGGTTCCTGTAAAGCCAAGGGAGGCTGAAAGACTTTCGACTAGTAAATGCTTTCAGCTCTCAAAGAATTCCCAAGCAAACATTGCCGTCCATTCCATTCCAGATCAGGAAAGAACATGCTTCCAGTCAAGAAGCAAGCGGGAGACAAAAGGGCAGCCAGGCAAAGTGCCATCAGTGTACACACACACACAACACACTTTTTTTTTAGTGAAAACTTTTGATTGATTATATTACAAGAGTAGCAACCTCAAAACGAGGCAGCCAAAAGTACATCAACTGAAAATCTCAGTGTATGCTAAATATACATCATGACCTATGTAGTGCGTCTGCAAGCAATCAAAGAAGGATTGCTGCAGAGAACGCTTAAAAAAACCAAACAAAGAAAATATGGGATCACACTTTACAATTCCTGTCTGTCCATAAAGTCCAGAGTGCCCAATAGCGAACCCAAATAAAGAAAAGATGAAACTCTGGTCTGGGTGGATGAAAACCAAAGAGCCAGAAAGACTTCCCAAAAAGACTAGTCGGGAATCTCGCTTGCAGGCGCTGGCGAAGAAGATCGATGAACTCACGAGAAGATGAACAAAATCAGAATAAATGAGGCACAGTCTCCTGAGGACTCAAGCATCTGTGGCAACAAATAGGGGCAATGTGTCTACGGGCCAACATTTGTCCAAATGGAAAAATGCCCAAAAGCACTCGCCAAAAGAAAACCTGTTGTCGGAGAGGAGTTTTGTAAGCCCAAAGCTGCTTTAGTCTCTTTCTCCACCACTTGGCTGTGTGATGCATTCGCCAAATAGAATTACCTTTCTCTGAAACCCAAGGTTGAGGCAAAAGGATTTTATACAATGCAGGCACCGTAATCTGAGATAGCCTCAAAGGGCAAGAAGAGGACCCTGGTGAAGTCAAAGTCCAATCCTCCAACCTGTCCTGAAGTTCCAGAGGAGGAATCGGGAAGAAATGGCAAAAGTATATAAGCAATTTGTTGCCACAAAGCACAATAATGAGAGCCCAAGCCATACCGTGTAGCTGCCAGAGAGAAAGGTAGCACAGAGCCATCATCCTGAATAACATAAGCAACAAAAGTGATTCCCTTAAAAGAAACAAAATAGGAACAATGAGGTTCCTGTAAAGCCAATGGAGACTGAAAAACTGTCGACCAGTGTGAATGCTTTCAGCTCGCAAAGAATTACCCAGCAAAGACTGTAGACCATTCCATTCCAGATGAGAGAGGACGTGCTTCCAATCAAGAAGCAAATTGGAGACCAAAGGGCAGCCAGGCAAAGTGCCATCGATGCGACCAAATAAGAAATCCCAAGTAATTGATTTGCCAGTGCCCAAAGGTAGAAATACTGATATGTGTAATTAAAGATCTAATCATAAGAGCCCAAGGCCTGATCACCTTGCAGAAAATGCAGCAACATTTTTCCCCTGTGAGCAAGGATGTGGACCTAGATGTTCATGATGTTCAAACCACCATGCATCTTAGGAGAACAAAGTTGATGCACTGAAACTTTTTCTACCATGCTTGGAACGCCAAAGATTTCCATAATGGCAGACATGAAAGAAGCAAGATCTGCCTTAGTGAACATGATCAAAGGCAAGTAAAATTGAATATATGCCACAAGGATGGACTGTACTATCTGAAGCCGAACATGCAAAGGCCAGGTTGCCAATTTCCAATATTCTAGCTTTCTCCGAAGCTTGACCATCACCCAATTAGTTTGTTGACGACGAGTGAGACCCCACCCCAAAGGGTAGCCAAGATGACGGACAATCTTAGTGGGTGGAATGATTTCCTCGGGCCACAAAAGACTATGCCAGTCTTTAGAATGCAATGGGAGCAGCTTGGACTTTTGAAAATTTACATGAAGACCAACTGCCAAACCATAAACAGATAGAGCCTGCATCAAAGCAGGAAGATCATTCTGCGTATTCTTCGGGGTAAAGAAAGAATCATCAGCATAGGCTTGAGCAACCATGCTGCGATTTGCATCCAATTCCAAACCATGAAGGGAGCCTGTAGCCACGAGATGATCAATATATTGCAGCATGGGATGGGTAGCAATGGCATATAATAAAGCACTAAGGGGACATCCCTGACGGACCGAACAACGAAGAGTCCACTCATCAGAGAGATCTCCAGAAAGAATGTAAGCTGCATTGCTGTCCCTGTAAAGCTAGTAAATAATCTGCTGCATTTTTGTTCCAAACCCCAAAGCTCGCATTGTTTGCGAGATGAATTCCCATTAAACTGTATCAAAGGCTTTTGCAATATTCACCTGTAAGAGCATAACATCCTGATGGGTGTATTTGGCATATTCAATCCCAATATAAGCATTGGCAAGATTATATGTGATATGCCTACGGGGGAGCATGGGCTGCAATTCCTTCCAGAGATCAACGAGAGACAACAGAAGCAAAAAATCACACCATGCCTGCTTTTCAGAAGCCAACATGTGAGTGTGGCCTGAGGTATTATCTCCCGGTTGTGGGGCATTATTGAAATCACCACAGATAAAAGCATAATGCCGCCAAGGATATTTATGCATGGCATCCCAGACCAAAGCTCAATTCCCGAAAGATTGAGGAGCATATACTGATGCAAATTCAAAGATGTCGCCTTAAAGGAGGCATTGTACGATCATCCATCGACCATGGTGAGCATTGAAGGCCACAATAGGGTGAAGATCATGCTTGACCAAAAAAGCTACCCCAGAGAAAGAGTGCTCTCCAGCATTAAAAATGTCATAGCTAGCAAAATGTCTAGATTTTGAAGCATACATGTGCTGATTATGCTCTTGCAAAGCCACTATATCAGGCTGCAATTGGCGTATATACAGCCAGACGAGTTTCCATTTTCGAGCATCACACAAACCCTGTACATTCAAAGTGACACATTTGAGATGATCAAGCATATTTACAAATATAGGACAGGTATGTACAGCTGCAAAAATGCCTTCTATATCTGCATTTCCACCTCAGTATTCGGGCCTCGGCCCTAAGAAGAAAACTCAGCCCGAGGAGAAGACAATAATGCAGCAACTTCCTCTTCTGGAAAGAGGGTATGATTGGCTGTCACCTCAGCCCAAGTCAAACCAATACCAGAATTCTCAGCTGATGTTTTACCCTAAGATGAAGCACCATTCCAAGTCCGGGAGGGCAAAGGTCTCCCAAGTGAAAAGACTTTTCTTGGGGTTTGCCAAGCATCATTCAAAGTTTTTTCCTTGCTTGAGGATGAGAGGCCAAAGGCACAGAAGGAGAAACATCACCATTTGAAGCAACCAGTGCTTTCCCTTTGTCCTGAACAGCAAAAAACTGTTTCACCCCCTTAGTCTTCATCAAAGAGGGGGCAGTAGAAGTCTTGCTCGGAGGCGGAGACAAATCAGCATGCACTAGCATTTTCGGAGTATGTCAAGGGCATTGCGAAGCCATATGCCCAAACTTCTTGCATTCAAAGCAAGCACCTGCAAAGAGACCCCATTTCAGTTTATAGAAGGCACTGCCCATCGAAACATTATTTACTGTTACCAAATAAGAGTCTGGGGTTGGATTATCTGTGTCCCACAAAATGCAAAATCTGTTTGAATTGCCATTAGGCCGTGGTGGACAAACCACTTTGCCAAGAGATGCTGCAATTTTTTGCAAAAGAGAAGCCAGACATTGAGGGAAGTCCACAACTTCCACCCAGACAGGGCATCTGTGTTGGATCAACGCCTGATAGTCTCTGGTGGGAGACCAGGGCAGCACATGAACCATCTACTGCCCATAGAAAAGAGGAGGGTGCTCCAATAAAATCTGCCTGTACTCTTCATCTGCCATGATCACTTCAAAAAAACCCCTTGCTTCATAATGAACTTTTTTGACATAGCAACCACCCAGGGTTCTAGTCAACCAGTAACCAACATTTGCAGCAGTAGGCATCCGTCCTGGAAAAAAGATAACGATGGCATGCTTGGCATATTCTTTGACTGGATCAAAAATATCATCCACTTCCACATTAATTAATGTCTGTGGTGGGAACTGAATCCTTCCAACTTTTTCAGGTATCTTCAAAACCCTCATGCATCACCTCGTATACAAGTTGAGCCTCTACAGAGGCATGAAAGGGGTCATCATGACCCATGACTTGCTTTTGCTTTTTGCTTTGGACTGATCTTTCTTTTTGAAAAGTCTTTGCATATGGACAGTCTGCCATTTTTTGAAGAAGAGGAAAGGTAAAGAAAGTGAAATATATATAGGGCAACGAAAGGATAAAGTATAAAGTACTGGACGGGAAAAAGGAAATTCTGCAAGAGGTTGCAGAAAGGGCAAAGACAGCTATGGAAAAAAGGAGGGGGAGAGGAGTAATCTCAGGGGTAGACAGCCAGGAAAACGAGAGGGCTGACAGCAACAGCAGGAAGAGGCAGCGTACGGAAGCAGGACTGTACAGAAACAGCAAAAGAGCACGGAGCTGTAGACGGGGCCTGCCTGGAACCTGTACGAAACTGCAACAGGGCTTGTACGGAGGTCGTACAGAGCTGCGGACGGAACTGTACAGAGGCAGCGCAGGCAAAACTGTACAGAACTGCAAACCAGGTCCTGTACGGACATTCGGACTGTGTACGGACGCTTAACAGGGGCCGTACAGATGTACGGACGGAAGGGGGATGCTGTACGGAGGCCTTAACGAGGATGTACGGGCAGAGGTCGCTCCTCCTCTCTCACACGCTCACCACTCTCTCTCTCTCTCTCACACACACACACACACTTTTTTTTGGGGTGAAAACTTTGATTGATTATATTACAAGAATAGTGACCTTAGAAAAGAGATGCTAGAAAATACATCAACTAAAGATCTCAGTATAAGCCAAATATACATCTTGATCTATCTGGCAAGTCTGCAAGCAATCAAAGAAAGATTGCTGCAGAGAACGCTTAAAGAAAGCAAACGAAGAAAAATTGGGATCACTAAAGACTTTAAAATTGCGGTCTGTCCATAAAGTCCAAAGTGCCCAATAGCGAGTTGTGGCTGATTATTGTTGAGTGGAGGACCTACAGGAGGCTCATGTTGCTGGTCAAAATCCTCTTCTGATGATGGTAGAGGTAACTAAGATTCAAAGGCATCAAACATGTCAACATCTGGCTTTGCTTTGCAGTCCACAAGAGGAGAAGCTGAATGCTCAGCAAAGATTACATCTCTACTGACAATAATCTTCCCAGTATTTGGTTGATATAACCGATACCCTCTACTCTCCTGGCTGTAACCAATAAATATGCATTTGATTGCCTTGTCATCAAGCTTATGTCTCAACTGAGATGGTACATGAACATATGCAAGAGACCCAAAAACTCTCATGTGTGAAAGTGAAGGCTTCATGCCTTTCCATGCTTCATAAGGTGTAATAGTCTTTGTAGGTGATCTATTCAGCACATAGTTGGCACACATTACTGCATCAAGCCAAAATTTATTGGGCAAAGACTTGGCCTTAAGCATGCATCTGGCCATCTCCATTGTGGACTTGTTTTTCCTTTCAGAAACAGAATTCTGCTGAGGAGTGTAAGGAGTAGTGCATGAGTGAATAATGCCCCGTGAAGACAGAAATGCATCAAACTCCTTTGACATATACTCTCCCCCCCTATCTGTGTTGAGGGTGACAAGCTTGCATCCTGATTCATTCTCAACCATATTCAGCCATCTCTGAAAGCATAAGAAAACTTCAGATTTGGCCTTTAAAGGATATACCCATCAATATCTTGTGAAATCATCAATGAGAGTCATGAAATACTTATACCCCCCAATGGCATTTGTCCTCATTGGGCCATAGACATCACTGTGTACTAGCTGCAATTTCCTTTGTGAGAGTTTTGGACAATTCTTTTGAAAAGGAAATCGATGCATCTTACCCAAAAGACAACCCTCACACACATGTTTGGAAACTGTGTGAGTTTGAGGTACATCATTTGCCATCTGCTGTGAATGTAGCTTTGCAAGAGCTCTATAATTGAGATGGCCCATTCTCTCATGCCAAAGATGACTTTCAGCAAGCTGTGAATCTGAAATAGCCAATGCTTCAATAGAAAGTGCAGCTGAATGATGATCAAGGTGATAAAGCCCTTTTTGCAAAGTGCCAGTGAGAACTATGGCATTGTCATCACGAAGATCATAAACTAGACATCTGTAGCCATCAAAAATCACTCTGAAACCTGAAGTAGCAATTGCTGAAATTGAAATCAAGTTGACTTCAATGCCAGGCACAAAAAGAACATTTGTCAGAGTGACAGGATGGCTTGAAATGGATGTGAGCTGCACATCTCCAACTCCTTTTACAGCATATGAGACATTATTAGCACATGTAACAGTCCCCCCTCGAGGTGCATCAGCTAAAGAATGAAACAATTGTTTGCAAGATGTGACATGCTTGGAAGCACCACTATCAAAGTACCAAGACTGAGCATCATTAGCAGTAAAGAATGCATCAGCTTTGAAGGGATCAAATGAGCAATGGACAGCCAATGCCCAATCATCCTGAAGAGCATGTGCATGTGAAGCATCTTCCCTCATGGGATTCAATAGCATGAGAGGCATTAACTGTCAATCCTGCTTTCTTTTTCTCTGAAGCAATGTGCTTCCTGCATTCTGAAATGTCATGTCCAGGCTTGCGACAATAGTTGCATCTTTTCTTCTTTGACTTATCTGCTGTATTTTTAGATGCATGGGAGGAATTGCAGCTGCTATGCGCAGATTTTGGCTTGCCCATAGGCTTGGAAGCCTTGCCTCTTCCTGTCTGCTGTGAAGCAAATGCATGATCAGGAATAATGGCTTGTCTATTAGCTCTACTTTGCTCTTCCTGAAAAAGCAAAGTAACTAGCTGATCAAAAGAATAGTGGTCTGGATTACCCATGGCCACTAATCGAAGGGTTGTAGCAAACCCTTGATATGTATCTGGCAGTCCATTCAATGTGGTACTAACAAGCTATGAATTTGGCACCACCTCATCAATGTTGGCAAGCTGTTCCATGAGGTCCTTGACCTTTGTCAAGTATGCATCCATTGACTCACCTTCATTCATACTGCCTTCCTGTAATTGCCTTCTCAAATATGCAACACGAGCTTCATTGCGAATCTGATAGAGAGAAGCCAATTTATCCCAAGCATCCTTTGCTATCCTGCAAGACCGGATGTGTGGAATAATGATTCTGTTGCATGATAAAGCAATGCATGAATGTGCATTTGCATCTCTTGCATCCCATCTTGACTGTTCTTGAGTTGGAAGACCAGCAGCAGGAGTGCTAGAGAAAGAGGCATCAGGAGGAGTACCCCCTGCAGAAGGACCAGCAGTAGAGGCAACCACTGTAGCATTGGCTGGCCTCAAATCAGCCCCAGAAACAATATTCCACAAATGCTTTGCAACAAGAATATGTTTCATGAGATAAGACCACATCAGATACTTGGTGCCATCCAACTTATCATCTTCACGAAGAACTCCAAATAAATCTTGATTGTTCCCAGCCATAGCAAATGTGATACCCTGAAAAAGACCTGAAAACCCAAAAGCCTCAAGGCTATCACTGCAAAAAGCTGGCTGTCCAATGAATGAAATCTTTTATATTTTTTTATATGTTTGAGTTAAAGGTTCTCTGCCTTGAGTAGTCCCTCTAAAAAGAATGTTTGAAGAGTCAATAAAGGTCCTCTACCTTGGATTGTCCTCCTAAAATGGTATATTTCTTTTATGGTGTGTGACTCCATGTTTTTAGTTAGTCCTTGGAGTCAAGAGGGGGATGTACTATGGAAGCCATGTATTGGCATTGATAGGGTCTAGTTATCAGGCCTGGCATATGAGTTCCAGGATGTTGGTGCATTGGTCTTCTAGACCTCTAAGTTGCTCATGCATCCATGCTGAGACATGAGCCTCTGAGTCATGTTTGGGACATAAAGCCATGTGAGTGCTCAGTCCAACCTCTGAACCATGCTCAGCTCTGAGTTGGCATGGGAGCCATGTCTAGTTCAGACATTGCACAGTTTAGTAGTCCTGTCATTGTCATGTTCTGTCCTTGGTTCCATTCCAGTAGTCTCTCACCTTGCCTTCATGGGGAGATGTTAGAATATGAAGCCAAGTTGAGTCAGTTTGGTGTGTTCTAGTGTGTTCTAGTGTGAGTTCTAGTCTAGTGTGTCCTATGGATGCCACGTGTCATATTGGGAGTTATCCCATATGCAAAGATGTTCATATGTATGTGTGTGCTCTTATATAAGAGCTGTACTTGTCTAGTGTCAAATCAATCAAGTATCAAGGTACAATCTCTTTGGTTTACATGTGACTACTCTCATTTTTGTTCATTGCTCTAGTCATTTCATTTCCATTGCATTATGTCTCCTTTTGAGTATCACTTCCTCTCTTCCTAGCCTACCCTCTCTCTCTTCCTCTCCACACCATCTGCCTTCACTCTGGCACGATCATCACAGGCGAAGGAGCTGGATTAACATCAGTACCATCTGAAGAAGGAGCTACATCAGATAAATCACGACTCATCATTTCAGCTTCACTCCGAGTATCAACCTGAGATAAAACATGTACAACATCCTATATAATCCCCTCTTCAAGAGGAACATCCATATCCTAAGGAGAAGGTGGCTGGTGGTGCTCAACAGGAGACTGAGCCTGATCTTCTTTAGCGGCAGAAAGATTGGCCTGTGATTTATCTTCCTTCCTCTAGTAATGCTTCGGAGCAGTGAATGAAGGCTTATCCAGTGAAGCCATAGCAGAGACCAGAGGAGAAGGGCGAGTAATCTTGACTGCTGAGGAAGGAGCAGGAGGAGTGGTCTTGGAAGCAGAAGGGCAAGCACATGCAAAATGACCAACCTGGCAGCACCGATAACAAGCTGTAGGAAAAGAGGCAAAATGCAACCGAATGCGCATCGGATGGGCAAAACCCAGATCAAGATCCAAAGTAGAAGGCACTGGCTGCATCATATCCCATAGAACACAAATACGAATATCCCAAGTGGCCTGCAAAAACTCTTGTCTTGAAACATGAAGAGGCCTCCCCAAGAGCGCTGCAAGGGTAGAAAGATGCTGAAGAAGAGGAATAGGCAGCGCTTTGAGGGTGATCCATTACCGGGACACACACACACACACATTTTTTTTGTGAAATCTTTTATTTCTGTGTGGGAAACCTCAAAAAGAGGTGAAAATCCACCAATAAGTACAAAGATAAAATTTACAAGTAAAACCTCAGAGAGAAAATCTCATGAGGCAACCAAGTAAAAATTTACATATCAGTTGGACGAGACTGCAACAAAACATCATCCATTTTCAACCTATTGCCTTGTAAAAATTGATGCAATGGAGTGACAACGCCATCAATAACACAGAGTTGTTTTTTGCCCTTGTGATTCTTCTTAAGATAAGCGGGTAGCCGAAACTTCTAAACCATAGGATCAAAAACCTGCTGCAACCAGGGATGAAACGACTCCAAGGAAAAAGGAACATCAGGATCCGAGACTGAGAGGCTCTGTAACGGGGCCATCATATCAACAAGCTTCTCAGGGGAAGGAACATGAAACTCCACAGAAAAGGAAATATCTGCATCCGGAATAGCAGTATCTGGAGCTGAAGGAGACTGTAGATTTTCTTCCACTTCATGCATAACAACAGAATTTTGCAGCAGTGAAGAAGAATATGACAGAACAACTTCAAACGTCAAAGTAACAGCAAAAACTAGATCACAAAGAACCTGACAATTTGACACTGTAGGTAGTGGATCCGGAATAGATAAAACAGCAAAAGGATTTGAATCTTGAACCAACTTAGCCTCCTGAACTTTCCTCCAGACCTTAGTAGGTTTGAAAAAATGCCGGACTTCCTGTGTACTGGAAGAAGAAATAGGAACCGCAAGAACCGGTACAGGAGGAGCAGAGGTCTTCAGAGCAAGAGTTGGTAAAGAAGAAGAAGGGCATGCTCTGGCAAAATGACCAAGTTGGCGACCTGAAAAGTAGAAAAGTGAAAATGTTTACAAGTCACTAGGGAGCATCTAGTATGATATTCTCCCCACACAGAATGGAGATAACAAGTAACCCAAAGACAAATGAGGAAAATATGAAATTACACGCCTCCAAGTGGCGACATAAAGACAATATCCTCCAAAGTGATCCCCTGTTGTACCAGAAAGGCATTGAGTGAAGTAGTAGTGCCATCAATAAATTACAATTTCTTTTGACCTTTGTGATTTTTCTTGACATAAGCAAGAAGGCGGAAACATTGAATCACTGGGTCAAAAACCTGTTGCAACATAGGATGCATATCCTGAAGATTGAATATTCTTTTTGGTAAAGGAGAAGTATCTTGAGTATCTTGAGCTCTCAAATCCATAGTTTGTTCCACTGTATCATCATCAACTATATCAAAAGGAGAGATATCCACCTGGGTATCCTGCTCTGTCAAATCCACATGCAAATCCTCATCATGAACTATATCCGAGGGTGATAGATCCACCTGCAACTTACAAGGTGGTGATTCAGGGACTAGAGTGTCCGGCGGAGACCGCTCAACAACTGGGAGGGCATACTGACTGAAGAGGGCTCCTGAGGATCAGATATATCAATAGTAGAAGAAGTTGAAATAGTAGAGGAAGAGGGAACATCATGATGAACCATTTCAAGCATCAGCAACTGAATATCTGACATAAGAGTATCACAGAAAGAAAGAGCCTGAAAGCGATTTGACAAAGGAACTGAAGAAGACACTGTGACTGAGGCTTTCCCTTCAGTGTGCACCCTTCTCCCTTCTTTTTTATGCTTAGACTGTTGATCCAATTTTTCAGAGCAAAGAGGAGTAGAAACCCGAGGGAGAACCAAGGTGCTCTTAATAAGATTAGATTGACGTGAGGATGAGGGGCAACTCCAAGCAAAATGACCAATTTGTCTGCATTTGTAACATGCATTCGGGAAATATGCAAAATTTAAGAGAAAATCGGTATCTAAACACAAAGGAATGGGCTCTTCCATATCCCACAAGACACAAAATCGGATGTCCCTACTCAAAACCAGAAAATCTTGCTTAGGAAGATACAACACTCGGACAATGCCAAAACAAGTGAGGCACAGTCTTCGAAGAAGCAGAACATCTGTGGCAAAGTGTAGGAGCAATGTGTCGATGAGCTAATAGCTGTCTAGATGGAAACACTCCCAAAAGAACTCGCCAAAAGAAAACTTGTTGCCGATGCGGTACTTTATAGGCCCAAAGTTGATGTAATCTTTTCCTCCACTACTTGGCTGGGCGATCCATTTGCCAAACAACCGGCTTGACCTACATTTTCTCGTCACTCAAGTTTTCAACTTTTTTATGTACACAACCGATCAGCAGACACATAGCTTTGGCATTCAAAGCAATGGCCGGCAGGTAGGTCAAGTCATCTGTTCTAGTGATGGCTTCTCCCCCCTTGCCTCGCACCAGGATGAAGTCATAGTTCTAAGCCTGCCTTAAAGAGGAAAACTAGTAGCTTAGAACACATATGAAAGTTCTTTTGAAACGCCTGTCTACCTTGGAGAATCAAATCAACAAGCAACTCAGCTTTGATTCAATCAAAGAAGCAGTACATCAATGTGTGAGTAACCCCCTCCGGATTGTCATCGCTAGGCTTGACACTCTGATCTTTCACAAGTGAGTGACACCCCTCCCCATTGTCATCTCTAAGCTTGACACTATGATCTCTCATGATGTTGGAACCAAGCTTGAGAAACAAGTAGATTTAATTAAAGAGGACAAAGAAAGAGAAGATAAAACAATCAAAATTGTGGTAGGGAATTACCTAAGGATTGGTACCAAGCAAAAGCGACATTCCAAGAAAGCTATGAAGAGATAGACAACTGCACCAAGCATTGAGTGGACACATGATGACTTGATCAAAATCGATTTAGATGATACTCATGCAACCTACTCTTGCAAACAAGAGGTAGCAGAGTTCATATTCTCAGAAGATCCAACAAATTCAACGGTATGAAAGTATGGATAGTATCGCATGCACAATTGGAAAGAGGTGCATATCCCAGATCAACTAGCTAGCCATTGTTTGGGCCCAAGAGGAGTCTCAGTCTATTGTGATACTTCTTTTGGTTTTTGAGAAGGCTTATGACAAGGTGGAGAGGTCTTTTCTAGAGGGCACTGTGCAGAGGATGGGTTTAATCGATAAGTGGATTTGAGATGTCTCAACCATGTATGAAGGGAGCGCCAGTCATATACTTATCAGTGGTCACATGGGGCTCTTTCCCACTCAGTTCCAGAGGGTTTCCCCCTCGCCTTCCTTCCTCTTTCTCTTTGTGGTAGAGGCTTTGGGCTACTTTCTACATTCTCAAGGAGCACGCCTCAAGGTTGCAGCTCCCGATTCGTCAAGAGGAGTTGTTGAACTCAGAGTTTGCAGATGGCACGACACTCTTTGTAGAGGGCATGGGCAGAGTCTTGAAGGGGTGCAAGGATCTGGGCCAAGATCAACTAGACAAATCAGTCGGCTTTCTCACAATGGCTAAGAACGTTTCGGAGATCTTGACTGGGGGCTGTACTTAGCTTCCGATGGATTACGTGTTGAAAACAACAAGGAACCTAAGCTGTGGACATTGACATTTCAGCAGAGCAGCAGATTGCCCCGGTGCTAGAGAGAGTGAGGTGCAAGCTTTTGTATTGGAGCTCGACCAAACTCTCTCTAGCTGGCAAGGCCTTGGTGGCCAATCAAATCCTCCTAGCTATGACTTGCTACATAGCTTCTTACTAGTGCTTTCACAGAGGTTGTATGGGGAAGCTCAGGCACCTTGTGTACAATTTCCTGTGGACAGGTTCAGATGGCACGAGGAACACTAGAGACAAGGTTGCTTGGCAAGACAATGATCTTACCCTAGGTGCAAGGAGGACTTGGCATCATTGATCTCAAGATGCAAAGCAATGCCTTGTTGGGCAAGTTGGTGGCATGCAGTCTTACTCTAGGCCCTGAGCCCTAGAAGGGCTTGCTTTAACAAGGGCTTCTCACGAGCACACCTCGCATAGGTGGCAACAATCTCACAAGTGGTTTTTTTCAAAGGCTCTCCTTAAAGGGAAGGACTATCCCTTGATGAGGAGCCTCCATAGGATTTGGCAACCTTGTCCAAAGAGTTCATTCGAAACACTCTAAGGTGCTATGAGGAGTTTTGGTTGACAACTCCTCATTTGGCATCAGGAGGGACTCATGTTGGTGGGGAAGAGGATGCACATTGGTTAGGCATAGTGGGATAGTGGCCGAGCCAGCTCTTTCGGGCCATAGAGCCAACTATCTGCAAAGCCATAGGCGAGAGTTGAGTTTGAATGGCGGAGATCGACCTGGCGATCCCAGAGTCTTGGTGGGAGGGGCTGCACAGAGCCTCGTTCCCCCACGATGGTACGAGAAATTTTCTAGGACCTAGGTGTCCTCAAGGACCCAAGTTTTGCAGCAACCTCTCACCCCAGACTGTACAGGATGGGGTCTAGAGGCCTTCATCTTGAGACGACAAGAGATCCAAAGATTGATGAGGCACTGGACTTGATCAAGTGGCAAAGGTCATCACCAAAGATTGATGAGGCACTAGACTTGCTCAAGTGGAAGAGGTCATCACCAGAGGATAGTGTATGGGAGATGGTGTCCAACATCACTGCTTGCAACATCTAGGTTGACTTGCAGTATTGGATGGGAGGCGAGTAGGTCCCCGCGGTAGCCACCCTTGTTGCCATCTAGCATGATATCATCTACACCCTACGCGTCATCTCGAAGCGTGGGACTTCAAGATCTAGGACAACTATCGAAAGAGGCAGTGTTTATGCAAGGCTTGGCCTATATGTACCTTTTATGTTTTTACAGGACGAGGTATTCGCTGGATGTATATTCCTCCACCTTGATTATTAGCCACTGTTCTGGAGATTCACAAGCTAGCTCTCTGGAAATAGGCTGATTTCTTCTGACAACTGGTTTCTCTTTTTATTCCCCATGATCAACACCTTTCAGATTGCTGATTTGTATGGTTCATTTTTCAAGCATTAATAGAAAGTTATTTTCTCTAGAAAAAAAAAGATTAGCTAGCTAAAAGAGGGCAAGATTAGCTATGGTGTTTCCTCTAAAACCAGTACAAAATGGCTCAAGCGCAAGATGTTGTCCATTGGAAGGACCAATGTAACTCCACGATTGGCCGTAGAGTGGAAGTGACGTAGCCAACTGCTGTAAAATCCCTCTAGGCATCAATAGAATGCAAGAAAAGAAGACACAACACAAGTGAATAAGTCATCACTACAATGAAATTATATTTGGCAGAACATGAGAGTTTTGTAAATAAGGACATTTGTAGGCCATGGAAAGGTTGCAAGCAAGACAACGATCACATCATACACATGTTTGACATAATGCAAGTCAGTACACAATCAAACATCTCTCTTTCTCTCCTAAAACTTAATGATAGTCTCTTTTTATTTTCATCATTATAAACTCGGAGGGAGATAGGCAATCTTGATCAAGGCAATATTCTTTTACAAAATACCCTGCTTGCTGGTTGAAACAACAAGCTAGCTACCCAACCCATACAGCTAGCTTGCTGGCCGTCCAACCACCAAGATCGTTTAGGGACCAATCTGTTCATTGGAGGATCAAGCTTGCTAGCCTTATCTATCCAGCCCGCTGGTTTAAGGACCATGTTAAATCATCATTTCTGAAAAATTATGGCAGATCTTTCGACTTTTTCAAGCACTACCCTAAGCGATTCTTTGCTTCATCAAGCTAGGTGGACAAAGCTCATGTAGGAGTTTAATATGAAGATTCGGTACCGAAGAGGAAAGGAGAATAAGGTTGCTTATGTATTGTCATGCATTATGCACAATGTGAGTTTCACGATATTAGAGGTGCTCTAATGACATAGATTAGGGAAACTCAGAAAGTGGATGAGTTTTAAGAGAGCCTTTGACCTAAGGCTAATGTAATTAAACCCAAGGAAATAGATGACCTGGCATCTAAAAACGGCCAAACTTATGCAAGATATACGTAGCAGATGGATGTTGCACTTGTGGACTTAATGCAATAATTTGAATGAAGTTCTGCATAGGCTTGCAACTTGAAAGCTCAAATGAAAGTACGATATTTGTTCTTGCCATTTGTGAAAAAATATTAGTCAAAAATTGTTGAGAGAAAGCAATAATTAATGGTAAACAATATTTCATTGCATCATGAGCCAAAACTTGTTTGGCGACTGTGACAATAGCTTGTGCATGAGGTGGGGATAGAAAGAAGGTGTTTGTTTGTTTGTGCATGCACGTGCACATGTGTGTGTGTGTGTGTGTGTGTGTGTGTGTGCATTTTGTGGGATACAGATCATCCCACTCCAGCTTCATATTCGGTCACTGTGAATAATGTTTCCATGGGGAGTGCCTTTTACAAGCTCAAGTGGGGGCTGTTTGTAGGTGCTTGCTTTGAATGCAAGCAATTTGGGCACATGGCTTCACAATGCCCTTCCCGAGCTCCACGGATGCCAGTGTAAGCTGAAATGGTTCAGCCTTTGAATAAGAATGCAAATGCCTCTTTTGTGGTAAAAAACAAAGGGGTCAAACAGTTTTTCTCTGTTCAAGACAAAGGCAAAGCCCCGGCTGTCTCACATGGTAATGCTTCTTTTCCTGTGCCTTTGTCCTCTCCACCTCAGGGGAAGGGGGAAAATTTTTTGACTGATGGATGGCAAACTCCTCGCAAAGTGATCTCCCCCAGGCGACCTTTGCCTTCTCGAACTTGGAGTGGTGCATCCTCTCATGGGAAAACACATGCTGAAAACTCTGGTGTTGGCTTGACCTGGGCTGCTGTGACTGCAAATCGGACCTTGTTTCTTGAAGAAGAAGTTGCTGCACTTTTGTCCTCTCCTTAGGCTGATGCTTCATCCCAGGGCAGAGGCCCGGACATTGAGGAGGAAATGTAGACGTAGACAGCCCGTTAGTTGCTGTACATACTTGTCCCATAACTGTAAATATGCTTGATCATCTGAAGTGTGTTACTCTCAATGTACAAGGAATGTGTGATGGTCGCAAATGGAAACTGGTCTGGATGTATATCAGGCAATTGCAGCCTGATATAATTGCTTTGCAAGAGCATAATCAGCATATGTATGCTCCATTTTGCTGGTTATGATATCTTCTATGCTGGAGAGCACTCCTTTTCTGGTGTGGCTTTTTTGGTAAAGCACGACCTTCAACCTGTTGTGGCTCTCAATGATCGCCATGGTAGATGGATTATTGTTCAATGCCTTGTTCAAGGGGAAATTTTTGAATTTGCATTGGTTTATGCCCCCTAGTCTTCTCGTGATAGAGCTTTGATCTGGGCTGCCATGCATACTTATCCATGGCGACAACATGCCTTCATTTGTGGTGACTTTAATAATGCCCCTCAATCGGGTGACAACACCTCAGGCCACACTCATATGTTGGCTTCTGAAATACAGGCATGGTCTGATTTTTTGCTTCAGTTGCGCCTGGTTGATCTCTGGAAGGAATTACAGCCCATGCTTTTGGGTTATACCTTTCAGCATAATGCTCAATCTTCTTATCGGGCACGCTTGGACAGATGGTAGGGCAGGCTTGGACAGATGGTATCAGATTGATCCACAGCATTGTGATGCCTTTACTTGTCAAATTTGGGTTGATCATGCTTTCACACATTCGGATCATGCTCCTCTTTGGTTGAGGCTTTCCTTACATGAATTTCCCACTGACAGATTGCCTTGCCGAAGGCTTTTGCTGATTAATAATAGTTATCTGGAGCATGCTGACTTTAAAGCCTTGGTCTCTGATGCTATTCAGCCTCTCTCTCGTCAGATACGCATTGGTTTGGATTATGCCTGGTAGGCTTTTGTTGCTCGAATGCAAGCAGTTATTCGAGATTATGGCAAATCCTATATGCAAGCCACAAGGGAGACTGTAGCACATGCCAAATTTACATGTCAGAGTTTGAGTGAGCTTGCTCATCTTCGCCCTTTGTCTTCAGAGGAAAGCATGCTCTTATGTCAGGCTCAATTCTCTCTTCAATCTAATGATCGCAAAAAGCTTGCTAAATGGGAAACTCGATCCAGACAACGAGCATTTTTGGATAAAGGCTGCTCTTCCAAGCAATTTTTTAAGAGTTTACACTACAAAAGAAAGGCTGCCAATATCTGTCGGATCCGGATGCCTGATGGTTCTTGGTCAACATCTCGTTCAGAGCTTGCTGATTTATGTGTGCAACACTTCTCCACTCATTTTGGGCATCTGGATACTCTTTCTCCTCGGATCGTGTTTGCACGTCAGCTTCTTTTGCAGCATGTTCATCCAATTATGTCTGATGCTCAGGCTTTGGAACTTGAACATCCCTTTACTGAAAGGAAATTGTCTGATGCACTGAGATCCTGTGGCAGATGGAAATCTCCAGGATGGGATGGTCTCACTGTTGAATTTTTTCTTGCATTCTGGGATCTTCTTAAATTCACCTTGCTGCAAATGGTAAATACAGCATGGCAAAATCAGCAGATGCCTTTGTCATGGAAAAAGGGTCTTCTCAAGCTAATTCCAAAAAAGCAGCTATGTGATTCACTGGGTGATTGGAGGCCAATCACACTCATGCCAGTCATTTACAAGATCATTGCCAAAATGGTGGTTGATCGGATTAAAGGTTATTTGCATGATGGGTTGCATCCCTCCCAATATGGCTTTGTTCCACGTCGCCATATCACAGATAACATTGCCAATGCTTATATTGGGATTGAATATGCCAAATACACGCAACAAGATGTTCTACTCTTGCAGGTAGATATTGCAAAAGCCTTTGACACGGTTCAATGGAATTTCATCTCGCAAACTATGCGAGATTTGGGGTTTGGAAAAAAAATGCAGCAGGTTATTTACTGGCTTTACAGAGATAGCAATGCGGCTTGCATTATCTCTGAGGATATCTCTGATGAGTGGACTCTTCATTGTTCGGTCCGCTGCCCTCTTAGTGCTTTACTGTATGCCATTGCTACTCATCCTATGCTGCAATATATTGATCATCTTGTGGCTACAGGATCACTTCATGGCTTGGAATTGGATGCTAATCGCAGCATGGTTGCTCAAGCTTATGCTGATGATTCTTTCTTTACCCCAAAGAATACGCCCCATGATCTTGGTGCCTTGATGCAGGCCCTCTCTATTTATGGTTTGGCAGCTGGTCTTCATGTTAATTTTCAGAAGTCTAAGCTGCTCCCTTTGCATTCCAAAGACTGGCATAGTCTATTATGGCCCGGGGATATCATTCCACCCACTCAGTTTGTTCGTCATCTTGGTGACCCTTTGGGGTGGGAACTCACTCGCCGACAACAAACTGATTGGGTTTTGGCTAAGCTTCGGAAAAAGCTTGAGTATTGGAAACTGGCAACCTGGCCTTTGCACGTTCGTCTTCGAATAGTGCAGTCCATCCTTGTGGCATATATTCAATTTTACTTGCCATTGATCATGTTCACTAAGGCAGATCTTATATCTTTCATGTCTGTCTTTATGGAACTCTTCTGGCGATCCAAACATGGCAGAAAAAGTCTCAGGCTGCTTTCGATGCATCACATTTGTTCTCCCAAGATGCATGGTGGATTGAACATCACGGATATTCATGTGCATATTCTTGCCCACAGGGGGAAAATGTTGCTGCAATTTCTGCAAGGTGATCAGCCTTGGGCTCTTATGATTAGGACTCTCGTCACTCGTATCAATATTTCTGTGTTTGGTCATTGGCAACTCGATCACTAGGATTTCTTTTTTGGCTGCACTGATGGCACTTTGCCTGGATGCCCTTTTGTCTCCCGCTTGCTTCTTGACTGGAAGCATGTTCTTTCTCATCTGGAATGGAATGGATGGCAATCTTTGCTTGGGAATTCTTTGAGAGCTGAAAGCATTCACTGGTCGAAAGTCTTTCAGCCTCCCTTGGCTTTACAGGAACCTCGACGTTCCTACTTTGTCTCATTTAAAGGCATCACCTCGGTTGCTGATGTTATAGATGATGCTGGTACTGTGCTCCCCTTTTCTCTAGCAGCCACTACATATGGATTGGGCTCTCATTATCGTCCTTTGTGGCAACAAATTACTTCTATGCTCCAATTCCTCCTTTGGAACTCTAGGACCGACTGGAAGATTGGACTTTGACTTCTCCAGGGTCCTCTTCTCGTCCTTTGAGGCTATCTCAGATTACTGTACGTGCATTGTATAAAATCCTTTTGCCTCAACCTTGGGTTTCAGAGAGGTGATTCTGTTTGGCGAATGCATCGCCCAGCCAAGTGGTGGAGGAAAAGATTACAGCAACTTTGGGCCTATAAAGTACCGCTTCGGCAACCAGTTTTCTTTTGGCGAGTTCTTTTGGGAGTGTTTCCATCTAGATAGCTATTAGCTCATCGACACATTGCTCCTGCACTTTGCCATAGATGTTCTGCTTCTTCGGAGACTGTGCCTCACTTGTTTTGGCATTGTCCATGCTCTCGTGAGTTTTTTGATCTGCTTCGACAACACCTGCGAGCGAGATTCCCATCTGTTCCGTTTGGGAAGTTCTTCTGGCTATTTGGGTTTCCTCCATCCAGACCGGAGTTTCATCTTTTCTTCGTTTGGGTTCGCTACTGAGCACTATGGACTTTATGGATATATAGGAATTGTAAAGTCTTTGGTGATCCTACTTTCTCTCTGTTTGGCTTTTTTAGGCGTTCTCTGCAGCAATCTTTCTTTGATTGCTTGCAGACCCGCTGCATAGATCATGAGGTATTTTTGGCATATACTGAAATTTTCAGTTGATGTAATTGTAGCACCTTTTTTTGAGGTTGCTACTCATATAATATAATCAATCAATGATTTCACAAAAAAAAATGTGTGTGTGTGTGTGTGTACGGTGCCTGCATTGTATAAAATCCTTTTGCCTCAACCTTGGGTCAGAGAAAGGTAATTCTATTTGGCGAATGCATCGCACAGCCAAGTAGTGGAGAAAGAGATTAGAGCAGCTTTGGGCTTACAAAACTCCTTTTCGACAACAGGTTTTCTTCTGGCGAGTGCTTCTGGGCATTTTTCCATCTAGACAGATTTTGGCCCGTAGATACATTGCTTCTGCTCATTGCCACTGATGCTTTAGTCCTCAGAAGACTGTGCCTCATTTATTCTGGTTTTGTTCATGTTCTCGTGAGTTCATTGATCTTCTTCATCAGCACCTGTGAGCCAGATTCCCGACTAGTCTTTTTGGGAAGTTTTTATGGCTCTTGGGTTTTCATCCACCCAGACCAAAGTTTCATCTTTTCTTTGTTTGGGTTCGCTATTGAGCACTCTGGACTTTATGGACAGACGGGAACTGTAAAGTCTTTGGTGATCCCATATTTTACTTGTTTGGTTTTTTAAAGCGTTCTCTGCAGCAATCCTTCTTTGATTGCTTGCAGACGCACTGCATAGATCATGATGTATATTTAGCATACACTAAGATTTTCAGTTGATGTTGCTACTCTTGTAATATAATCAATCAAAAGTTTTCACTATACAAAAACAGGTGTGTGTGTGTGTGTGTGCGCACGCACATAATTACATATATTCATGTGTGCATGCCTATGCACAGCAACACAAAATTAAAATCTTGAAGAAACATTCTTTTTTCGTCTTTCTTTTTTGAAGATGCATGCTTGATGACTGTATCTATAAATCTGACTTTGAAAGAAGTTAGATTTATGATGTAAGCATGCTGCAATAATAGTGGTAGCATCCATAATTGCATGTATACATCTAAAGTTTATTTACTTTAACAATATAGACAACCTTGCATAAAAAATGAATTTACAAGGACTTCACTAAGCTACTACACACCTCATCATACAAAGCGCCTTTAGCAGATAATATTTGTACTTCCACAATTGCATTTCGGTATTCCATCTCCAATCTCTCATTCCGTGCCAAAATTGCTTCTGTTTCTCTATCTAGGCTTCGCCTTTCAACAGCATCCATTGCTGCATTTCGTTGAACCTCCCGCCTAAGCTTTTGCACTTCATCATTCACCCTCGATAAAGCTTCCCTATGTCATGAAGATAATATACATTACTTTCATAAAGAAAACGGATGTGAAAGCAAGCAGGTCAAACCCCAAGAAAACTGAATAAGATTAAAGAGATAAGTTGATGTCAATGTTGAGGATTCAGCTCAACATCATGTTTTTATTGTGCATAGTGCTAACACAAAAGATTGCTAAAAAGGAAAGAGGGTTGGAAACCCTAGCCCTAAAAGTATTTGTATATATTCATTCTTTTCAACTAATCTGGAGTATAGTTAGTTGTTTGTCATGTGCTCTCTAGTTGTGCCCCCTCTTCCTCTTCATAATGGTTAATGGTATTGGAGCTCTCCATGCCTTCCATTGAGCCATTGTATCCCTTGTGTGAGGTGAGAGAGTGTGAGCATTATTGAGATCTTCTTTGTTGAGAAATATTAACATCTTCGGAAGGCCTGGTGGGCCTATGAGACAAGTACAATCCAAGGGTAACTAGCGACTATGGGCTGAAGCAAAGGGCTCACTAGGGCCCTTGTTGAGTGATATGATAAAAAGCTTAGAGAAACTCAAAACTCCAAAACTAAACTAGTGCTCAAAAAACATAGCTAGGTGCCATAGTGGCTCTCTTGTGAGTTGCAAAAATAAAGCATACCTGTGTTTGTCAGGTTGTCTGTCGTTATGGAGGGGGTGTGGTCTCCGTGATCTTTGTACCAAAGGGCCATATCAAGAGTGACACCTCGTCAGCTCAGACGGTCCCCCCCTCTAAGTAAAGCTGGGATGGGTTGAACCTCCATCGTGGATGCTTTGGTCAACCTCTGTATTGAGCGTGGTCTCTGCATCTTTGGCTCAACCACCCCTCATTGTCTCTTCCCACTGATCCATACTACCCTCATATCAGTTATTTCCTCCTCCTCTACTCCACTATGTCTTGGGGCTGACTTGAATGCATAGAAATCTATGACATGTCGTTGACCTCATCAGGCACCACTCCTCTACTTCAGGGATGACTCCACTCTACTGCCAGACATTGACCTTGAGGAGGCAGGTATGCTACGAGTTTCGGCTGACAGACGAGGACCGCTCACATCTTATGGGCAGACCCTATTAGACCTCGGCAGGATGCATGATCTTCTTATCTACAATGGTCTTTATAGATGGCCCGCTTCATGTGGTTTCACTTGCTTTCCACATGGGGGAGACTTCAGTGTTGTGGACTACATCATGGGATCCCCTGCCTTCACTTCTCGCATCACTGACTTTACCGTAGCACCTCTCCCTCCAGGGGCTGACCATACCTATCTTTTCTTTAGCATTTCTACCCCCTGCCACATAGCACTTTCTACCCCGTTGAGTTCTTACTCCACCTACCATGATATACTCTATCTCACCCATCCACAAGGCAGGGGATCCCATGAACCCGGAGAACTACAAGACCATTATGATTGGACATGTCATGTCCAAGATCTATGCATCTATACTTGATTATGAGGTCAGCAGATTTGCAGAATGTCGAGGACTCAGAGCAACGGGACAGGCCGGTTTCAGACAGGATCATGGGACCATGGACCATATTCTCGCATTCAGATGTATCATCAAGGAGGCGAGGGCACAGAAGCAGAGGGTTTACTGTTGCTTTGTGAAATTTCGCAAGGCATTTGACACCATTCCGAGAGCCTGCCTCATACGATGCCTACAGGATTTGGGTTATGACTAGGAGATCATTTGGGCTGTCATGGCACTTTATGAGCGAGTTTCAGGCAGAGTCCGGATAGGGTCGAGATGGACAAACGAGATCATGAGCACTATCGGGGTCAAACAAGTGTGCCCATTATCACCTACCTTGTTTGGCCTCTACATCGACGAGCTCAAGACAGTGACGCAGGCACAGGGTGGGGTAGGTTGCTCTCTCGCGGACACACGCTGATCTGGATTTTACTTTACGCAAATGACGTGGTTCTCTTGTCCTCCTCAGTAGAGGGGCTCCAGAGACACCTTGACGCACTACAATCCTTTTGTGAGTCTCATGATTTGAAGGTCAACTTGGGTAAAACCAAGGTTATGATTTGCAATACATCTCGAGTCGTCATGCGCGATGAGCATTTTGCATTTGATGGGTCCCCTGTTGAGGTAGTTTCATCATACACTTATCTTGGGGTCGTCTTCTCCGGACCCATCTTCACCATGAGACCCGCGATGCATACACGCCTGAGCAGAGGATATGCTTCATTGGCTAGACTAGAGAGACGGTGCTTCGCTCTCACTTTCAGGATCCACGAACCAAAGGGTTTCTTTTGAACTCCTTGGTCCGCCCAGCAGGGATGTATGGCAGTCCATGTTGGGGGCCAGACTTGTCAGATACAGAGTGGGCCAGGGTGGAGCGGCTACAGATTCTCATGCTATCACGGATGATCCGTGGTAAGCCATCCGTCCCTCACCGGATCATTCGGGCGGAGTTTGGATCACCCCCATTACAGCTAGATGCCGCATTTCAAGTCATTACGTATCTATACCGAGTCAGGGAGTATGGGGACTACACATCCGAGCGTAGCAGGATACCATGGCTAGCACTGTCCTCTTCTATGGCACTTGCAGCAGGGGGAGACCAGAGGTGTTGGTATGCACGCACAGAGAGATGGTTTGCAGGGCTAGGGCTCCACATGGACAGATTACCTCCTTTCCAGTATAGCATGGATGCTCCTTTCTCTCCCCTCCTCTCACATGAGGTCAACTAGGTTATACGTGAGGATCTACTATAACTACACACATTCCGGACTTGGTTGGGCCCGAGTGATCTTCCAGTGAAGCTGGGCTTCTATAGAGATCACCTCTTACATATCATAGCGGAGGGTTTCATTGATCCACCAGGATACACGCAGATTCACCTACCCTGCTCGTTGAGGATCTCTGCAGTTCCGGGTCTCCTCACACAGACTTCGTATTGAGAGTGGCCGAGTAGAGCGGTTACCCAGGGAGAGGCGCATATGCACACTGTGTGACATGCAGGAGGTTGAGACAGAGGAGCACTTCATCTTCAGGTGTCCTGCTTACTATCAGATCCGAGGGCGTTTCTACTGCCTCTTCAGAGATAGTTATGGGATGTTGGCCCGTGTCCTCTCCTACCCAGACCAGCGATGCTTGGCTGGTTTCATTCATGAGATGCTCAGACACCGCGATAGGATACTCCAAGCATGGAGACAGGAGCAGCCTTCTCCCTCGACTGATACCTCTCAGAGCTCTATCACGGAGTTCTTTCAGCCAAATCACATAGATCCCCTCGAGGCGAGACCTCGACATGACCGTGACCCGATGACCGTGACCCGGAGCCTGTCACCCAATAGCTCAGACAAAGGGTTGACTCACCGATCACACCTGGGGACATCCCCTTCTTGTTTAGGGTCGGAGCCCGACTGATGGGGGTCACAATGGCCTTGGTTAGATGCAGAGCTACGACCAGGAGACGTACGAGGACTGCACTCTTGAGGGGGCGACAACGTTCTATTGCTGACCTCATGCCTCCACTTTCACAGCCTCATCCATCCTGATGCCCTGTTGCTGACGATGATGATGATGATGATGATGGTATGATGATGCCAACGATGATGCTGAGATTGATATATATATAGTCGCGATATGACTTTGTGGTACTTAGGACTTAGTACAGCCATTTTGCATTTTTTTGCATTCTGCATTGGTGTGGATGCTCGTCTAGTAGCTCCACTACCATAGCTCACTATATCAGGTTTTTCAGTCTCATAGACCCATCGATCTTCCGAAGACTTTAATACACTTTCTTTCTTTCTTTCTTTCTCTGTCTTCCATGGCTGCCACAATAGGGCCTCTCTGTGTCGCCAGCAACACAGACCTGGTTGTGAAAGTGAATCAGCTAAGAGAGTGGCCCAAAACCATGCCCCACTTGAAAACGACAATGATACCGTCCTCGGATCTCATAGCAAACTAGGCAGGTACATAAAAAATACTCCCCTATCTCCACCTCTGCCAACCTGCACAACCTACAAATCTGCTACACTCTAGGCATATCTGTGGCTCTCCCTACCTCAATCCTCACCTGATGTGACAAGAGCCGTATTTGTTCGATGGCAAATCCTCAATGCTATGAGATCATTAGTCATTTGGATAATGAGGTTGGATAATCACCCCATCCTCTGATACTCTCAAGCAGTGGGTCGCGATGGAATTGGATCTTGGTGGGGAACTCCTGCCCACCCCGCCAGGTCTATGATGTATAGAGTTGGAATAGATCCAACTGTGTTGATCTCATCATGCGGAATATGGGGATCAAGGGCATCCCAGCTATATGCAAAGGTCTTATGCTCTAGCCGAGATAGCATGACCTCGGAAAGATCGGTGGGCATTTTCTCTTAGATGACCGACTTTTGTAATATTTTATGTGCGTAAATAAAATGGTCAAGGGAAGTAACTGCCAAGGTCCTAGGTGAGGGTGTATTGGCATCGACTAGGTGGTTCTGAGTGCTCAGGCCTAGGTGCACCTAAATGTGTAAAAATGCCAAGGGGCAAATGTTTAAATTGTGCCCCAAGAGAGGGGTAAATGGTGTACCAAGCTAAAGGTCTAGAATGATGACATGTGGCAGAGGGAACCATCTAGGGAACTAAGGGCTTGTGGATAAGCATGAATGAAGAAAATTACGTATCTTTTGATGCTTGCAGTCTACAAGAGAGGCCTCCCCGCTCCTGCGAATGCTCCCACCCCTCCCCGCTCCCGTCTACCTCCCTCGCGCTGCGCGGCCCCCTCCCCCCTTCCGCTCCTCCCTCTCCGCCGCTTCTCCGCTCGCAGCTGTCGCGCCTCCCCCCGTCCCCCTCTCCTCCTTCTCCGCCCGCCATCCGCCCCCCCCCCCCCCCCCTCCTTCCTTCTCCGTCCCTCCACCCTTCCTCGCCTCCCCTCCCTCGCGTTGCGCTACCACCCCCCCCGCCCCTCTCCTCCCCCTTCCCCACCCTTGTGCCACGCTGCCCCCCCCCTTCCCCTCCCTCCTCTCCTCCTTGCTTCCCCGCCCCCCCTCGCGTCGCACTGCCACACCCTCGCCCTCCTCCCTCCCCTTCCCCGTCTTGCGCCGCGCTGCCACCCCCCCCTTCCTCCTCCTTTCCTCCCCTCCCTCGCCATTCTCTCCCCACTCTACCACCTCTCCTCCCCCCGCTTCCTCGTACATCTCCATCCCTCCCTCTTCCCTCCCCCGCCTCCGCCCCATTCCTCCCTCCCTCGCCTCTGCCACTTCCTTTCCCCCGCCTTTTGGAGCTTTCGCTGTTTGTCGGTGCGGTATGGCGGCCGTAAGTCCGGAACCGGTGGCCCAGACGGACCCCCCCCCCCTCAGCCTACCTCATAACACATCAGGTCTCCTTGGTGAAGCAGGCCGCCACTGACTTTTCCCAGACGTCCGTTTATGGGAGAGTCATTGGCTACGCCCCTTCACGAGCAGACATCAGGGACTGGTTGCACTCCACCCTTTACCTTGAGGACAGCCACATTGAGGAGGTCGCACTCATGGGATGTGGTATCTTCTGGCTCAAGCTCTCCTCAGCACAGGCTGCGAGCGATATGGTCAGACGGTCCCCTACCTCTGTGGGTGGGAAGATCATCCTTATGGTCCCATGGTATAGGGGTTTCAGTGTAGCGGACTTCGATGCCCGCTTCCGCATTCCCCGCCATCCAGTTACCCTCATCTTCCCAGGCCTCGCAACAGAGCTTCGCCCAATCATCAAGGACTTGAGGGCGCACTTTAGCTGGCTCATGCAGGACACCTTCGTTGATGCGGCGGCAACCCAAGGGGTGCCATGTGTCAAAGTGGCAGTCCTAGATCCGCAGAGTATCCCCTCGGAGTTCGAGATTGAGACGGACACAGGTGTGGTGATGCAGCGCATTATGGTCACTCGTCGTCCAGGTCAGTGTCTGAGATGCCATGGCTTCGGGCACCAGGCGCGCTCTTGCCCTCACTTCACGAGGATAGAACCTCAGATGGCCCCCATCCAGGCAACTCAGGATCCCCCCCGCCAGGCATCAACACCCCCTCCCGAAGGGGAAGGCTGGACTGAGGTCAAAAGGAAACGGAAAGGAAACAAAACAGTAACAAAAAAGCCCCCCCCTCTCCAGTAAGACACCCCTGTGGTCACCAGTCAGCAGCAGCCCGGTAAGGGGAAGGAGAAGGTCAGCCAGCCTCCCCCTCATCCTTCACCCCGCCCCCCCCTCCTCCCCCCTCCTCCTCGGTTCCTCCATCTCCCCCCCCTCCGGGACCCCCCCGGCACCTTTGGTTTCAGCCCCCCCCTCTCCCTCGAGCATGTTCCCATGGGAACCCCCCCATCCGCCTGCGGCCCCGAAGCCAGCACAGACCTCCTCCGCGCCTATCCCCCCTGGCCCAGTGGAGGGAGAGGCCCTTCCCCGCAGACAGCCAGCACCACTCCAGCTCCTTCGACAGCCAGCACCCCTCTTTCTGGTATTGACTCCTCATCTTTGTCCCCCCACCCAAGGGCACCTCCTAGAGCTCTACCTTTGGAGTTTTATCGAGCAGGACCTTGGGATTACTTGGATGCAGCTGCTATTGGCTCCTTCCCTGCATGCCTAGACAACAGCATCTTCTTCCTCCGAAAGGGGGCGCCTACTTAGGCATCCTCAATATTTATGCCCCGACCGATCTTAGACGGAGAGCCGCTTTCTGGAGCTCTTTGACAGACTTGTTGCCAAAGATGGATTCTTGGATTGTAGGAGGGGATTTCAATAACCTTGAGACTTTAGAGGATCAGCAGGGACGGGGCCCAGAGTTCCTCGGTATAGCTCAGGTGGAGCAGGCAGAATGGGACTCCTTCTTGTTCGCTGTGGGAGGACGGAATAGTTGGAGGGAGCCTTCCTTTTGCAGATGGACAGGGAGCCTGGACTTCTCTTGGGGTTACAGGAGGGAGGGAGGTAGACTTTTGGAGCGGTTGGACCGTTTCTATGTCAGTGATTGGGCGATAGGCAGAGGTGGAGAGTCAAGGGTGGTTCCAGGGACAACCCTCTTTGACCATGCCCCAGTCATCCTAGTCCTGGACTCAGCCTCTCATTCCTTACCTCCCCGCTCATGCCGGATCCCAGACTCCATCTACTCCAGAGCAGCGGTTCGCAGTAGGATAGTGGACCTGTGGGAGCAGGATTGGGACCCCATGGGGGATATGGCAGCTCAGGTAGCTCAGGTTCTTGCCGAGTCTAGTCTCATATGCCAGCAGGAGGCGACTTTGGTCAGGCAGCAGTGGTGGGCGAAGGAGAGGGGTCTCAGACGAGACCTTGCCTCGATACAGCGGATGCAGCAGTCTTCTCCAGGCTCTGAGAAGCTCAGACGACAGGAGGTTAGAGCCCGAGCCATGTTAGAGGAGATCACCCAGCGACGCTCAGAGTTCTCGTTTCATGCTTCCAAGTCATTTTGGGCTAGGAAAGGCGACAGGATGTGCAAACAGTTCTTCAGGACTCATGGCCAGAGGTCAGCAAGGGAACAGCTCCGATCTCTTAGAGCGCAGGATGGTAGTGTCAGGACAGATCCAGACGAGGTCAAGGACTTGGCAATAGATTTCTACAGATCCCTGTTCCAGCAGGAGCCCCCAGACCCTCGTGCCCGCCGATGCAGGGAGGAGGTGTGGAGGTATATGCTGTCGCTCGTGCAGCCTAGCATGAGTGAAACCCTTCTCGCCCCATTCACCGTGGCAGAGATGCAGGATGCTGTGAGCGATATTGATGGGCAGAAATGCCCAGGTGAGGATGGGCTCTCTAGAGCTTTCTTCACCACCTTCTGGGAGCAGATCCACCAGCCCTTGCTCGCAGCCTTCCAGCATATCTTCTCCAGCGGACAGATGCCAGAGAGCCTTGCAACAGGCTTGATTTGCCTCATCCCCAAAGGGGGGGACCGTCAGGAGATCAGACAGTGGCGCCCTATCACCCTCCTCCCGACTGCCTATAAAATCCTCGCCAAGATGATCAGTAGCCGCATCCGACCCTTGCTACATGACTTGATCCATGACACCCAGACCAGTTTTGTCCAAGATCGCAGCATTTTGGACAACATCTTCACATTCTCAGAGGCGACGGAGTGGGCCCAGGATAGTGGCCAGCACCTTGCCATACTCCTTCTTGACTTTGAGAAGGCGTACGACAGGGTAGACTGGTCCTTCTTGGAGGACACACTTTCTCGGTTCGGTTTCCCGGACGAGTGGATCAGAGGTATTGCTAGCCTCTACAGATCGGCCTCTGCCGGGTTATCATCAGTGGCAAGATGGGGGAGAGATTCACCCTCGAGTGCTCGGTACGTCAGGGTTGCCCGCTTGCGCCCTACCTCTTCCTATTTTTTGCGGAGGCCATGACTCACTTCCTATGAGCCCGTACCACTGGTCTTCGAGGGATGCGCCTCCCTATTCGGGATGATGCAGAACTTCTGGATTCCGAGTATGCAGACGACACGGCCCTGTATGTGCACGATGATATCGAGTCACTAGAGTGAGTGACACTGTCTTTAGAGGTTTTTTGCCTAGCCGCTGGGGCGAAAATCAACTGGCATAAGTCAGTTGGTTTTCTTACGGATCCGGGAGCCAGTTCACAGTGGGGTAATTTCCTGGGGTTTCGCTGGATCCCTAGAGGACAGACGACACGTTACTTGGGATTCCAGGTAAGACTGGATATCACACCGGCTCAGCAGTTCCTACCGGTCCTAGTTTCCATACGACGGAAGCTAGCTTCTGGAGCACGGCTCTGCTATCTCTGGCAGGCAGGGCCCTTGTGGTCAATCAGGTCCTTCTAGCCACCGCTTGGTACGTGGCTTCTTGCTGGTGTTTCTCGAGATCGTGCGTAGCCCAGCTGAGGAGACTAGTGCGGAACTTTATGTGGTCTGGCTCAGATGGTTCTGGCACCACCAGAGCCCGGGTCGCCTGGCAGACGGTCATTCTCCCCCAGACAGAGGGCGGTCTTGGCATCATAGATCCAGAACTGCAGAGTCAGGCATTACTTGGCAAGTTAGTCATCCGCGGTCTGACCCCAGGAGGGCAGACGTGGAAGCTCTTGCTTCAACATGGTCTCAGCGCGTGCATCCCCTAGAGAGGGGGCGATTGGCAGCCGTCCAGTGGATTTTCACTTCAGCCCTGCTGACTTAGCCCCGTTCCCCCTTCCTCCGCGGCCTCGTCTCGGTCTGGAGGAAGTTGCGGCACAGCCTCTCTCAGGTTCCCCCCAGCTGCCGAGAGGAGGTAGACAGACAGCCCCTGATCTGGAGCAGCCAGGTGACAGATGATACAGGTCGCCAGCTTGGAGAGAGATCCCATATCCCATGGGCGCTCCGGGCGCGTGGGCCTGCGCGCTCGCTCCAGGTTTGGAGGGACGTCTGTAGCCAGTTGGGCCCAGGCGAGCTGGCAGCAGCAGTAGGTACGGCACGTGGGATCCAGGCTCGACGAGCGGAGATTGATGTTGCCATTCCTGCAGGTTGGAGGATTCCAGTGATCACCAGACAGCTCTTCCCAGGAGATGAGAGGTGGCTAGGGCAGTCCACACCCCGCGGCATTCCTTTGGTGGTTGCAAGCCTTTTCTCGGACTCCTCGATCCACTTCTTCTCCGTCGCCGATGGTAGCCGTCTCCAGAGCAGAGAGGCCATGATCGACCCCCAGCTTCCCTGGCAGCGCCTTCGCATCATAGGGCTGCAAGGGAAAGCGTGGCATATAGACCCCCTGATTATTCAGGACCAGGACTGGAGACTCTGGATTTGGGAGGGTCGCTCCTTGACAGAGGTGGAGTGGGACCCAGGGGAGTGGCGCTAACCACCACTGGAGACCTCAGAGAACCCTACCCCCTTCTTCTCATACAGTGCGCGTACCGGTAGGCGTGCTCTTGGGGCTCTCTAGCGCAGGCTACCCACCCAGGCACATAGTTGGTATGCCCAAGGGATATCTCTGGTTTTTCTTCGTACATTTTGGAAGACTCTTTGGGCAAGTTGGCGGCCGAGGAAGATCTCTTATTTTCTTTGGATGGTGGTCCACAAGGGGCTACCAGTTGGGAGATAGCTGAGGCAGATGGGGCAGGAGGGGCACTGCCAGATGTGTTTTCAGGAGGAGTCGTCCCTGAAGCATTGCCTTTGGAGCTGCTCGCATGCTCAGACAGTGTGGAAGGGAGTCATGGGGATCTTAGCGAGGGTTGCATCCGAGCTAGGACCGGTCACTTGGGGAGCCGTTTGCTAGTGCAGCACCGAGATGGGACATCACTTGGCTTATGAGTTCTCCCGGCAGGATCCAGTTTTCTTCATCACGCAGGCCACATGGGCATACATGGACAGCTTCCCTTGGCATCTGACAGAGACAGATGCAGGAGCAGGAGCGATGACTCGGCACCCAGTTTGGGAGATCATAGGAAGTATTGTAGGCTGGCATATCTGGACTTCCAGATGTGCGCAGACCCTAGGAGATCAGGTTTCCTATGCTACCCAGACCCTAGCGGATATCTGGAGCACGATCATTCACACGCTCAAGGGTTAGTGGGATTAGATTCAAGGGGAGACCCGAGCAGGGAAGGAGAAGCGACGGCGCTTCCTTTGCGACTGGGACCATCAAGAGCTGCTCTTCCAGACTCTGCTCAGAGTCTTTAGTGGCATTACTCCCCCCCACCGTGGCTGTTTGTCCACACTCAGATGATTATGCCCTGAGAGGCTTGTAATTATTTTGTTACCACGGTCTGTATCCGTTTTGTGATTACAGCCCGTTGGCCTTTAGGCCTTCTTGTACTCCCGTTTTCAAGCAATATAACTAGCACTACTTTTTGCGCAAAAAAAAAAAAAGAGAGGCTGGGATGAAAAATATGATGCCAGTGCCTGTGATTGTGAATTAGCCAGTGAATCAATGAAAACCAGAGCGTTTAGAAAGTGTATGTATCATTTGGTATCAGAGCCTCATGTTGGACGAAGGGATCGCGTAGGGATGTGAGCGCAGAGAGCTGCTTCCGTTGATGGAGCAGCTGAGCCGTTGATGGATTTGCTACAGGAGCGGGTACAGCTGTCGCAAGGCAAGGTTCTCGTAGGCGGGTGATAGAAGAGCAAACTGAATCCGTTGGACCTAGGAAGGTGCGTGGTTGACTGGCTCGACGAGGTGCGGCGAGGAGCGCAGGGCGTGCATCACCTACCGTAGCTACACGGCCGCAGGCTTTAGTGGTATTACGCAACGGAATTCGGGATATTGCAGGGACGTATGGCTCACATAGCCAGGCTAAGAGTGGAATTGGTTCGGTCGACAAGCCATCGAGCAGTTCTTCAAGGTGGCTGCGCATCTGGGATGTGGTGTCGTCGTTAGAGACGTGGCTACGTATTGGACGCTCTGTCAGCTGTGATGAGCTCAGCCAGTTTGCAATCGAGTGGAGTAATCGACGTGTTCCAACAGATGTTGCTTGACACGTTTCGCGTCTAATTGAATAGCGACCGTGTGAGCCAGAAGCTCACGCAGTGGAACGTGATCAGTAGATAGCATGTTGTGATTGATTTCACTGGACATTCCGGAAACTTCAAAGTATAGAATACTGACGAGGGAGCGGAATTCTGGGTTTGTCAGCACTCCTGAGGTGCTAGAGCGAGTCGGCGATGTTGAAATGGAGCTGATATAACTCTTCATCAAAGGAAATCGGGACATCTGCATTACGTGGAGCTTCCAGGGAGCATCATTTTTTCCTTCTAATAAAATTTCAGTTTTCAGTGTGCAGTCTATTATTCCTGTACAGCAAAAGGGAATTTGAAGTGGATTGGAAAAAAAAAAAAAAACTATTTTCCCTTTTAAAAGAATGGAAGCGGAGGGACAAGATTCCAGAGTAAATCCTGGTGAATCTAGAGCGCGATATACGCAAGAAATGTCCCATCACACAACACCTACTCTGGTGGGTAGGATTTCTGTATTAGAAGATGCTTTACAGCAGATCATGAACCAGGAGCTTCAAGTGAACGCTAGTCAAAATGAAATTAGGGAGATGGTGCAAGCCTTGTCGGCTAGACCATCTAGAAATGAAAAGGGCAAAGCTTCAGCAGAGCCAGAGCCCAGTATACACTTGTCGGAACGTGCGTAGGTCAAGGTACCTAATATTGCTAATTATAGACCGGAAAAGTACGCTGGTCGAATGACCGAGCGCAATTCTGATGTGATCGAGGTTTGGTTACACAAGTGGGAAGAAGCCTTCGCCATTTGTGAAATCAGATCTGATCTAAAGAAAATCCGCGAGACCACTCACCTGTTTATTGAGGCAGCGGATAGATGGTGGATAAAGCAATAGAAAGATCAAGTTGCCCCTGCCACCTGGGAAGGGTTTAAGGCTCAATTTAAGAAACACTTTCTTCCACCTGACGAAGAGTCCCGAGCTTGGGATGCTTATAGAAACCTTCGCCAGAGGAATTTGTCGGTGGCAGAGTACACTGACAAGTTCAGGGAATGTGTTATGAAAATAACAGACCCTCTCCCTATGTCGGTTCAGTTGAAAGACTATATCTATGGACTGAACGACAAGATTAAAATGGAAGTTCGGGCTAAATATGTGACTACATTAGATGAATCTATTGCAGTAGCCGTGAACTATGAGGATGCCAGAGGCAGACCTAGTGGGTTTGTGCAGGCAGGGACTCAGCATGAGTACCCGAGAAAAGGGGGATTTAAGAGGAAATGGACTTCAAAGACAAGTGTCTTGCAGCCAAGTGGCCAAACCAAGCAGGTGAAGCCGGTTGAGGGACAAGCAAAGACAAGTACCACCATTGGGGTGAAAAGAAAAGTAACTCCAATGGCAGCCCGGGCTTGGTCAAAGTCCTCGTTGACCCCTGAGCAAAAAGAGAGAGCTAGAAAAGAAGGATTGTGCTTCGGCTGGCTTCAGCGACATCAGTGGAAAGATTGTCCACTAAACAAAGACCGTCGCACGGCCAATATGATAATATCTGAATGCGACACGGAAATGCAGGAGAGTCCCAATGCGGAATACATGCAGATGCAATTGGCGGGACTCATTTGCACCCAGTGTTTCATGTTTCTCGTTTAAAGAAATTTTTGCATATAGGTGACTCACTAATCGAAGGTGTTGTTTTGTTTCACGAGATAGAGGATAATGCAAGACGCAAACCAACAAGAATCCTGGACCGAGGAAAAATGCAAGTGCGCAATCGGAAGATACCCACGGTGTTGGTTGCATGGCAGGGTCTACCTCTATCAGAAGCTACCTGGGAATCTGTATACCAGTTACGGAGAGTGTTCCCAGATTTCATCATCGAGGACGCTGATGCTTGAAGAGGAAAGGAATGTTATGCTCTAGCCGAGATAGCATGACCTCGGAAAGATCGGTGGGCATTTTCTCTTAGATGACCGACTTTTGTAATATTTTATGTGCGTAAATAAAATGGTCAAGGGAAGTAACTGCCAAGGTCCTAGGTGAAGGTGTATTGGCATCGACTAGGTGGTTCTGAGTGCTCAGGCCTAGGTGCACCTAAATGTGTAAAAATGCCAAGGGGCAAATGTTTAAATTGTGCCCCAAGAGAGGGGTAAATGGTGTACCAAGCTAAAGATCTAGAATGATGACATGTGGCAGAGGGAACCATCTAGGGAACTGAGGGCTTGTGGATAAGTATGAATGAAGAAAATTATGTATCTTTTGATGCTTGCAATCTACAAGAGAGGCTGGGAGGAAAAATATGATGCCAGCGCCTGTGATTGTGAATTAGCCAGTGAATCAACGAAAACCAGAGCGTTTAGAAAGTGTATGTATCAAAAGGCCGGGAGGCGGTCCATCTGAATACATTGACTAGCAAACCATTTGGATATGTGTGAGTACCACGTTGTGCTAAACCCCCTCTTTGGCTAGTCATCTCGATGACTCTAGTGCCAACCTCAACAATCTGGATGACTTTAGTGCCAACCTTGGTAGTCTCTAACTAGGTAAGACCCAAACCCTGTGAAGATATGTCACCGTCTCAAAGATGGCATCAATCGGATTGGTTGCATGGTGATCTCTGTCTATATGATCTGATGGGGGAAGGACTGAGGGCTTACTCCGAATCATTCTTGATCTCATAATCACCTGTAACCTCTTGAATCACCACTAATTGGTACCCCGATAGGTCACTCCCCCAAAAGGGTGTCGAATGCATGGTTGTCCGCCTCATAAGTGTATCAAATAGACACCCCTTCATCAAGGGTCTTGGAAATGTGCTTGAAAACATCGTCTCTCTAGCTCAACTAGAGCTTCCTGCCCTCATATAAGTCATGCTATGGCTGCATGGGTCATCGTGAAAACTGACCCCATAAATACTGCCCCCAGATAGGTGTATGACTGCATGATCTTCATTCTCTTCCTCTTTAGGTAAACTTGTGTCGATGGAGTATTGTCCATGAGGCGTTGAAAATCATGACCTTGGTCTTTAAAAGGCTGACTGTCAAGTCTCTCTCTCTGCAAACACCCTCTAGGGTCTCTAGACATCTCTGTAAGCTTGTTGCTAAAGAGGATAAGCAGACTATGTCATCTACATAGAACAATATTTGTATCATTAAATCGGCAAGCAACGATCTCTCACCTCCTAGGCGGTCGATGAAGGTCATGATCTCGTCAAAGTGTGGGTGAGAGGGAGCATCCCTGCTTCAATTCAATCGTCCTCTCAACAACAATCTAATAGGCCTCCACGGGCACATACCCTCCCTTCGACGGACTCATACAAACTCATCACCCCCCAAATCATGTCTCCTGGGATTCGCATCTCATGAAATCGTCTAATCATGCAGGATCGTAAAACTATGTCAAAGTACGTTAGAAAGTCTACAAAGCAAGCATCGACTTTATGGGATCTTGATCTTGATCTCGCCTCCTTGATGATGGCCCATAGAGTGAAGATATGGTTCCTAGTGGTATGCTACCTTCAAAATCCAGCCTGCCCCAAAGCCTGTTGTCTCTGTGTAGGAACAATTGAAGGACACTCACAAAGAAGGGAAATGGGCTGTCTATAGAGATGGAAAAGCATTTATCAAAGATTTTAAATCCAAAACCAAGGACTCTTAGTCTTAAATTGATGTAATACAGGCTGACTATCTCACCTAGTATAATGCAACTTATCTATAATAACTTTGGAAGTGGTATATGCACTCCCAAGAGACTCTCAGTCTATACCCTTTTGATGTGTGTGCTTTGTCTCATAGTCCCGCGAGGGCTTCTAAAGACGTTAATATATATATATATCTTTCTTTCTCTATCTAGTACTGATCCATAGATCTTGGCTAATGTGTAACAAAACATGAGAGTACGGTAGTTCCCAGTGTCCATGGGATCCATTGCATTGTGTATCGGCGCGATGCTAGTGGTGCCTTAAGTAGGGGGGAAGCCGTGACACATAGCATGATTGAATATTTGCGTTGAGATCGAGGCCAAGAGCTTTTGTTCATGTGCAAAGTGCTCAAACCGCAGCCTCGCATGGTCCCGGGCTCTCTAGTTGTGGAGCCAATGCAACGCAGCTTGCACATTCTGTGCGGTGAACAAAATGGATGTGGTGGACCTAGACAAGGCGGAAAAGTCAAGTGGTGCATGGATCAGGAGACATCATAGAGTGATCTCGTAGTGTGCCAGACACCTAGATCTATGATGGGAATAGGTGGCTTTTCCTCAGAGAGAATACCCCATGCAATAGTGGGTCCCCTCCTCAAAAGGACCGCATCACCTCATCCATCCTGTGCAAGAAGAAAGCCCGCTTGTGGCGTTTTGAGGAATCCCCCATGCAATAGTGTGCAACACCGAATCAGTACAGCATAATCATAGAAACTCTAATACATAAGAATGTCCAAGCCCATAGGTAAGGATGAAAGTTGTGCGGTGGCATCAATGCAATGATCCTTTGGAACTGGCAAAGGGATCAAGCTCAAGGGGGAGCCCGGTGATGTACGAGAGTGCAAGGGCATAAAACCTGTCTGATGGAACGCTGGCAATGAGATCGGTCTGTGTCGTCCGTTGTGGTCTCCTAGCTATTCCCTTGAGTCGAACAGGTGCAACTATCACCCCCATCGGCCAAGTTCTAGTGAACATGGAGGGGAGATCCCCAAGCCTGATCTGTCCATTAACGCATACTTTTCCTTCACGTGCGTACCGTGCACATGGAAATTTGGGCATTTGACCTTACCGACAAAACATACGGTGTCGCGGATGCACTTCATACTTGACCATATTATGGAAACCACTTGCCTTAAGATGCCCGTCAAGTTTGGCACCCATCGGACAAGTTCACATATCAATGTTGTAGGCCGATCCGTATTTTTCCTTCACGTACATACTATGCACATGGAATTTGGGGCATTTGACATTCCCGACTAGACATGTACGATGTCGGATGAACTTCATACTTGGCAAGATCATGGAAACCACTTGCCTTAAGACTTTAACCTATTGGTGAGTTTGTTGTGTCTCTCGGCCCCGTTGTCTCCCAAGGGCTTGCTAGTCTGTGCAATCTAGTTGGAAAAACTCAGTGATCATGCTTTGAGTGGGTTTTGGCCGTACATCCCGATCTCGCCTATGTGTCCTGAGCAAATGCTCTCTATGTTAGATGACCTCATGAATGGCAATCACCAAACATCTCTAACTGAGTAAGACAGGAAACTGGAGAGGGGACAAAAACATAGTTACTAGGGAACGTGCACGCCAACACAACGCCAACATCCTAGGGAACGGGAACGCCAAAATCCTAGGGGACGGGAACGGGAAGGGAATGCCACAACACCATACTCATTAAAAACACACTATCTGCACAACTGCTTTTGGACGAAATTTGGAGTCAGGACAAAAACAAAATCCTGATGATAGATGAATCGAGACTCCAAATTCAGAGCGAGGAACTTAGGACATAAACAAAATCCTAATGATAGACAAGACTTAGGTTGGGGAATGGCATAGGAACGTTCCCTAGGCGTTCCATAGGTGTTCTCCAGCGTTCCGTAGCCGTTTCAGAAATCTTACGTCCGATAGGCGTTCCATAACCATTTTTGAAGGGAACGCCGCTCCAGCATTCCACAGCTATGGAACGGGGTTCCTTGGCAACTATGGACCAAAACCGTCCCTAAAAAGACATGGTAACGACCTCAGATCTCACAGTACACGGGGCATCTACAAGCAAAGAGCTCCTTTGATTTGATCTCCTACTGATCACAAAGAGTACAGATGCGGCCTTCTCTAGGTATGCCCTCAGCCCGCTCACTCTTAATGTGTAGTCAATGCAAGAAGACACAGAACTGCCCGATACGTATATAGTCTGGTGGGTCAATGAAGGCCTCCTTGAAAAACCATTAGTGGTCCCTATACAAATTGAGCTTCGCACAAAGATTGGGAGGTGCCAACCATGTCTTGAAAGTGTATTGCTGTAAGAGATCCTTCTAGATAACCTGGTTTACCTCATGGTTGGTGAGTGGAACAGAAGTGTCCTCATGTGGAGTCCCAAACTCTTAGACCATCTGCATGTATGTGCGTAACATCTAGTAGCTTGCATCGGCTTGAGGCATAATCCTGACTTGGCAGACATATGTGATGAACCTAGAATGTTGCATCAAGCGATCGTGGGGATGCTCCAAACTAGGCCAAAACTATCTCACGTGGAACAAACTGCTTGCTATTGATCATACGTGATAACAAGAGAACTTGGAGCCTCTCCACTCGATCCCAATCTGCCTCTAATAAGTCAGGTCCACCAGCAAGGGCTGCCATACATGCCCATTGGGCAGACCAAGGAATCAAAAAAGAAGAGACTTGGTCCAAGGAATCTGGAAATGAGAGTTGAAGCATTGCCGCTCAAAGTCTGGCAAGTACCGCGTATCCTTTGCTCAGTCTCGGCGAGCTTGGATCGCTAGTCACACATGGAAATCAAGCTAGAGAAAAGAACCCCCAAGTGTGTATAAGATGCGACAACCTCCACCAGCAACCCATCCAACATGAATTGCTCTCTGTGCATGGCTGCTCGGGATGTGTTGCAGATCATGACCTTGATTTTACCAAGGTTGAAGATCATGACCTTGATTTCACCAAGATCGACCTTCAAGTCGTGTGTCTCCCAAAAGGTATGAAATGCATCCAAATGTCCTCCACTGAGAATGAGAGTAAAACCACATTATCTGCGTATGGAGGAATCTAAATCAAGGAGCCCCCTCCAGAGCTCCTCATTGGGATAGTATTCAGATTTCTGCAGAGGCGCAGAAAAACTTTTGGAGGAAGCTCTGGAAATCCTTTAAAAATAGAAAGATCACTCTCTTCTTTTGGCTTTCTATTCATGGAGGGATTGAAGTGAACCTGTGGAGATCCAGATTCGGGGCTGACCCTACTTGTCCTCGTTGCCACGCAGTAGTTGAGTCAGTTCAGCATTGCCTCTCGGAGTGCAGACAGGCGAGGATGATCTAGAAGTGTGTTGCCAGGATTCTTTGCATATTTCACCCTTCTTCATGACTTGGGGATCAATGGCATGGTTATCTCTTACTGGCCTTCATGTGTTTTTCGAGGGACATGACTCAGACTCAGCCTTCATTATACGATGACACTCTGTGGAGTCTTGTTCTCTTTTGTCATATATGTTGGTCCACATATATGACAAAAGAGGCCCCTGCTCAGGCATACATCAACACTTCCATCCCCTTGCTCTATCGCAGAAATATTGCTAGATTCCGGACTAGATCTCACATGCTTGCAATTGAGAAGGGAGCGTGGTTGAATCTTCCGCGACATGCCAAAATATGCAGATTTTGTGACTCTCAAACAGTGGAGACAGAGGCACATATAGCTCTGCAGTGTCCCAGTTATGCACACATTAGGGAGGACTACCGGAAGTTACTAGGAGACTCCACACAGTTAACATCAGTCCTTTCCACTGCCTCGCCGGCAGCATTAGGATCTTTTGTTACCCGCCTCTTTTTGTACCGTCAAGAACTTGAAAATTCTTGACCCCTCCACACCAGAGGAGACTTTTCTTGTACACCGTTCGGGTCCCATGGGTCGTTTTCGGCCCCCCGTGGACGATAATAATTTCTACTTCTACTTCACTCCTTTCAGAGCTGCTCATGCCTCGGTAGACACATCTTGGGAGATTCTGGCAAGCATTACAGCTTGGCATATTTGGAGGGCCAGATGTACGGAGGCAATGGAGGGTTCATAGGTTCACCCTTCCCAGTCTATGGCCAGTATATGGATTGATACCATACACACATTGATTGCATCTGGGAAAGCATGCAAGGATCCTCCATAGCAACTACAACCAATAGAGATACTTTTTTCAAAGTTTGGAGAGGATCTCTGCTCTTCTCTTGAGTCTTCTTCAGGGTTGAGGTGGCATTTTCAGCCTCCACCTTGGAGTTTTGTTAGGTCCTTTTGAGCTGTTTTTTCTCTCATGCATGACATGATGTACTCCCGCATTTGAGCTTGCTCAGCGGCTTTCATTCATACATAATGAAGTAATATTTTTGAAAATAAATAAATCAAGGAGCCAACAAGAGAACAACCGCCCCCTAGTGTCCCAATGAAGGTCTTGAGCTCTCGTCTATGTAGAGGCGAAACAACAATAGGTGATAATTGATAGCCTTGATTGACCCAATAGTGCTCATGATCTCCTCTCTCCATCCCACACCAGTTGGAACCCTACCCGAGTTTCTCTCATAGTGCCATGATGGCGTAGTCGATCTCCTGACCATACCCCAGATCCTATAAGCGTCTAATGATACGAGCTCTCATCACTGTGTCAAAAGCTTTGTAGAAATCCACAAAGCGGAAATAAACCATCTGTCTCCATTCCTTGACCTCCTCAATGACAACTTTGAGTGTGAGTATGTGATCTAGAGTCACATGATCAGCCTAAAATCCTGCTTGTTCCTCGGCCTTCAGTCTTTGGAGCTCTACGAACTGGGTAACCTCTGTGTCCAGCGCTGATGTATAGATCTTGGACACAACATGCCCAATCCAAATGGTCCTGCAGTTTTCTGGGCTCATGGGATCCCCTGCCTTGTGAATGGGAGTGATGGTCTTAAGAGGTCTAGATGTGAGGGAAACCAATGCAAACCACTTGGTTAAAATGCTTTGCTAAGATCCGGTCCATTGTATCTATTCCATATATGCAGGCCCTACCTCTTGCACACTTTCCATAGCCGGTGGTGTCAAGCATGCACACTTTGAAGCTTCATAACAGCCGAGCAAAATATCATGAGGACGGCGCAAGTGCGAGAGGTCAAGTGATGGCTCGTGGGAAATATCATCATACGTGTGTGTGTAAGACTGCCATAATGTTGTATCCATGAGAGAAGATGAGGCTCGCCACTCGAGAAACTCCACCAGAAGTCCTTAGAGTTGTTACTAAAAACAAAACTAAAGGACAAATTAATGTAATGGGGTGTACCAAGGGTTGTGTGTTGGTTAGTGTGACCAAGTTTGGTTGTAGAAGGTTCTAGGTGTGATTGAGAGATTGTTTATTCAAGAGTGGAGAGCCCAATATATAGGCACCAAGATACATCCAGTGAACATCATAGATGATGTCATAGTAGAAGTCACAAAGATCCTATAATCATGCCACCCTCCTTGTATCTTGGTGCCTATATATTAGGCTCTCCACTCTTGAATAAACAATCTCTCCATTTGCTTCATTCCATTGTCTCCTTGCTGTTGTTCTATCATGTGGTATCAGAGCCACGTCCACCCTCCTTGAGTCCTCTTTGATTCCCTAGATTCTCCTAGATTCTTCATCTTCCCCAAATGAAGTTTCCTCTTCCACCTTCCTTCTTGGTTTTCCTTAAGCTTGTTCTCCCAATCTAGGCGACCATTGCCCGAGCCCTTTTTGTTGTAGCTTCCCCTCACTAGGGCGCACGTCCACCCTGAAGGATTTCTGAAGCTAGTCCTCCTACAGCCCGGCATTGCTTGATTACAGCCTGTGCTTCTACCTCGCCATTCCTCCTGTGTGCTTAGAATCTCGACTCAAGCTCTTGGCTCCAGCTTAGCAATGCTATGAGCAAGCTCCTCATGACTTTTGAGCTCTAATGGTGCTATAGTCGAGCTGCTACAGTCCGTTTTCTTCCAGATATAGGCAGTTTTCTCCTGGGTGACATCGCGTTTTATTTCACGTCTCCTTCCTGCTGGAAGTTGTCCTCAGTGGAGGCTTTCATTTGCTTCCAAAAGTCCCTTGTTTGCTGCTTTCTACCTCCACAATTTCGGCCTACAGCTGCAGATCTCTCATTTTGGGAAAAACTCAAAAATCTCAGTCAAAGTTTGACTTCTGCTGTTCATTGACCAGTCAGAATTTAATTTTATATATGTTTTAGTTTGCTGAACTGTCAAATCAGTGTTTTGACTGAGCATTATTCAGCTATGAAATCTCCAAGTCTCATTGTCATTTATTTTTATGGGGATGATTGCATAGTCATACTTGTTTGCATGGCATTGTACGGGAATAGACACTGCCATTGTTGGTAAGACCTTCCCAATGGCCAGCTCTTCAAAGATAGATAAGTTTGAGGGAGAGGGTTTTCATACTTGGCAGACCAAACAAAAATTTATTCTCATGAAAAAGGGAATCTGGATTATTGCTAATGGAAAGGAAAATAAACCCAATACCAGGGAAGGAGAGGCATCATGGTTACCTAAGGATGAAAAGGCACTAGCCATAATTGCTCTTGGATTGAGTGATTCTTTTATCCACCAACATTGATGGCTGTGAGATTGCTCATGCTGCATGGAGTCATCTTGAGCTTGTCTTTGGAGCATAGGGGAAGTGTTCCAAGTTTAGCTTGCTCATCAAATTCTTTGATCTAAAATTGGATAGAGGAGAATCCATCTCTTCACATTTAAACTCCATGAAGAGCATACTGACTCAATTAGCTAGCATCAAGTTTAATCTTGATGATGACATTGTAATTGCTATCTTACTCAAAATCCTAACTGAGGAATATAGCACTATTATCACTCTCACCAATATACCGGAGATTAGTTTGGTGGAAATTGAGGCATCCCTCTTGGAAGAGGAAAGGAAAATCAAATAGAGGAATGACTACAAAGAACATGGGGCATATTTGGCCAAAAGCAACTTCAAGGGATCCACCAGCAAGAGCAAGATAAAGTGCAACTTTTGTGGAAAACCTGGACATTTTGAGAAAGAGTACTATGCAAAGAAGAAATGTGCTCCTCCTCCTCCACCCCATTGCGTCCTGGAGCTGACTCGAATGCATAAAAATATGTGATGGCCGCTGTCTGTGGTCAGCCTCTACATCCTGTGGTGTGATCGCCTCCTACTGCTCTCTGATCTACCGTAGCAAGGTCTCCCTGTGTCGGTGCATCTCAAGCAGGTAGAGCCCAATGTAGACCTGGTCATGGAAATGGATCAAGCGTGATAGTGGGCCGAAGCCACTCCCGTCCTGATAGAGGCAGTGGTATCGTCCCCGGATCTCGTAGTAGGCTGGGCAGGTGCAAAGAAAGTGTTCCTCTATCTCAACCACTCCCAGTGTGCATAGCGTGCAGGTCCGCGCTACTCTCTAGGTATACGTGTTGCTCTCCTTGTCTCAATCCTTAGCTGATGGGATGAAACCCACATCTACCCAATGGCGATCCTCAGCGCATGTGAGACTCTTTTGTCCTTGAGATATAGGGGTTTGACAATGAATCTCTCCTCTGAGACATTCAGTAAATTGTCATGGTAGAATTGTGTCTTGGTGGGAAGCTCCTGATCTCCCCCCCAAGCTCGAGACGTGTGGAGATTGAGAAGATCTAACCGTATGATACGGTTAATCTCGTCTCACAGAATCGACTCAGTGGGTGCATCCAAACTATACTGAAAGGAGGGGAGCCTGTCCATCTAAATCCCGTGTCTGGCAAACCATCTGAATATACGTGCATACCATGTGCCTGCCCCACGCTCAGCTAGTCGTTTGGATGACTTCAGAGCCAGCCTTGGTAGTCTTTAATGGGGTAAGTCCCAGACTCTGGATGAAAGTCACTGTCTGAAAGATGGCATCAATCTGTAGTGGTGTCATGGCGAACTCTGCTTGTACTATCTCATGCGGGACAGAGGGCTTGCTCTAAATCATCCTAGATCCCATGGTCACCTGTAACCGCTCAAATGTCTTCCACATTGCTATCAGTAGATCACATCCCCAGAAAGGTGCTGCATACATGGTAGTCGGTCGCACTAGCGTATCGAAAAGCTAGCACTTCGTCGATGGATCCTGGAAGTGTGCTTGGTCTCCAATCGGGCTAGGGCACCCCGTCCCCATGTGAGTCGTGCCTGGGCTGCATGTGTCATAGTGAAAAGGGGTCCTATGAAGATTGCTCCCAAATTAAAGTCAGAGAGAGAGAGAGAGAGAGAGAGAGAGAGAGAGAGAGAGAGAGAGAGAGAGAGAGAAAGAAAGAAAGAAAGAAATTTTATTAAAGGTCCACGGAAGGCCATACATGGCCTATGGGACACAAAATCATCCGAAAGGAAAATACATCATCAACGATGCGCCAACTAGGTGGCCTCATCGTAATACAGCTAAGATGCCAAAAATGGCTACAAAAATCCTAGATACAAAATGAAATGAAATAGAGTACCAAAAATGCCTAGATACAAAATGTAAAATATGAAATATGAGGAACATCGTCTTCCCTAAGGGGTCTGTGATCCAAAGAAATGATGGAAGTCATGGCCATCGACCATGCCTCCTGCCATGAGTGTGAAGATCTGGGCAAGTGTCAAGTGGGCTGCTGGCGGTGCCAAGTCTCCATGGAGCAATCTCCTCCGAAAATCTGCCATCATCCTCCGTCGTCTAGAAATAAAGCGACGGGTACGGCCTCTGTGTAAGATCATCCTGCGGTGCTGCCGGATCATGTCATATGTACATCCTCGGGGTGGAACCATCGGTGCTCTCTGGCAAGCTAGGCTATCTCTGTGCTCATGGTCCTGCGCCTCGTCCTGCTCCTCATGAATAACCAGGTCTCTGGCAGGGATGCGACGGTGCTCTCTGAGGAATCTCTCTCTGTATCTGGTGATCTCCCTGATGAACAACGCTAAGCAATACTGATCCTCATACTCCATAATCCGAGAGAGAGGTCCAAATCCGTGCCCAAATAAACAGTGAAATCTGCCACGGATCTCATAATATAAAGGGCATCTGCAAACAAAGTGCTCCTCAGTCTCCACCTCCCCCATAGTGCAACAAGGGCATATCCTAGTCTCTCGCCTGGGTCTATGTCCAGTAGCTGTACGACGCATCCTGCCGGCCTCAACGTCTAATCTGTGGGAAGATACCCTGAGCTGGCCCAAGGCAATCCTGAGTGAGTGCGACATATGAACGCCGATATATCCTTGGGATATGATGAAGCCATCCTCTGAAATCTTGAGAAAATGGTCACGATATGTGGCCATCTTCGTAGGAAGCTCCGTGGGATGAACCCAAGTGCGAAACGTTTGTAGCTGCAACAAATCTGCCCTGATAACCTGACTGAGCTCATGTCGAGTGAGAGGGAGGCGAGGGGCATCTATGCTGTATCGAAATGGTGGCAGCCTATCCATATCCAAGCCCAACGAGGTGAGCCATGTGGAGAGTGTGTGGTACCAACAAAAAGTATGACCTCTCTCCGCTAACATCTACGAGGATGTCAGTGCTAGCCACGGTAATCGTGCTCTGCCTGCTGCTGAGTCTCCGAGCGCCCTGATCTTATGCAAGTATGTAACTGACTGAAATGCTGCATCTAGCGCTAGGGGTGTAGCTCCGAACTCTGCGAGCATAATCTGATGCGGTACCATGGACTTCGCTCTGATCAATCTGGAGAACATGATGATCTGTAACCTCTCTACTCGTCTCCAATCTGCAACACTGAGATCTCCTGCCCAAAAGGGGCTAGCATACATGGCTGCAGGTCTCACCAGCATATCGAAAAGTAAGGACTTCGTGTCGGGATGCTGAAAATGTGACTGTGCACATTGCCTCTCGAGAAGAGCCAAGGCGGCATACCCTCTACTGATCCTATCTCGTGCTGCATGCGTCATGGAGAAGACTGGACCTCTAAATGTGGCACCCAAATATGTATACTCCCTGACTAGCTCCACCTCCTGCCCATCAAATGTGAAAGAGAACTCGCCTCTCCTATAAACCTGGTATGACGTGTTGAAGACCATGACTTTGGTCTTCCCAAGGTTTACAAACAACCCTCTGTCCTGACAAAAGCTGTGGAGTGCATGGAGATGTGCCTGTAAACCCTGCTGGGAGGAAGAAATAAGAACCACGTCATCTGCATAGAGGAGAATCGGTATCGTGGATCCTGCCAGTAAAGAACCTGTACCACCCATCGTCTGTATGTACGTCTCTAACTCATCGATATAGAGATCAAAGAGTGTCGGAGACAAAGGACACCCCTGCTTCACCCCTATCGTACTGCGTACTTCCCCTGACAGCCCCGCCCGTGTCCTGACTCTACCTGTGACTCTCTCATACAAGGCCATGATCGCCCATTGAATCTCCCCACAAAATCCCAAGTCACGAAGTCGCTGGAAGAGTCTGAAACGCGGCACAGTGTCAAATGCCTTTCTGAAGTCCACGAAGCAACAATAGAGCCGTTGCTTACGTGACTTCGCCTCCTCAATCAAAGCCCTGAGTGTGAAGATATGATCTAGAGTCGAGTGCTCTGCACGAAATCCTGCCTGCCCTCTAGTTCTCATACCTGTCGCCTCGGCATGGTCATTTATATGTCCTTCTAGAATGGTCGCATAAATCTTGGCCATGGCATGGCCAATCATAATGGTCCTGTAGTTCAACGCCTCCAAAGGATCCCCCGACTTGTGTATGGGTACTATAGTATTTTCTAGCCAACTAGGTGGAAGACCTGTACAAATGGACTCGTTAAAAAGACGGGAGAGGACTGTAGCTAAGGCATCAATCCCATGGGTTACATACTCCGCTTGCAATCCATCATGGTCCTTAGCTCTCCCAGTCTTCAAACGATGAACTGCTGCTCGGACACTACTAGATGAGAATAAGGCAGAGGAGGTGGGTCTACGCACATGGGATAAGTCGATCTGTGGTTGGTCTGGAATATCATATAAAGTGGAAGTATAGGCAAGCCAAACCTGTGGGTCTGTAAGAGGAGTTTGAGATTTCAAGCGAAGGAATTTCTTCCAGAATTCCTTGGAATCACAGCTGAAAAGTAAACTTCTCAGCTCCTCATTCCGGGCTAGAAATTGGCACTTTTTGCATCGCACCAAACGCTTGTAACTCTTCTTGGTCTCAACCAGGAGGGGAGACTTCTCCTGTGTCTCAAGGCGAAGCTTCCTGCGGAGTTCTTTACACTCCTCATCATACCATCTATTACAAGGCACAAGACCGACTGGTGGAGGACCGGATGTGTGGCAAGTGACAGGGAAGGACTTGTGGGCTGCCAAGATGATGGAGGTATGTACAAGGTCCCACCGATCCTGTGTGGAGGGTAGGGCATCGAGAAGGTGCGAACGGAGAAGACTACTCAGGTGCTGGCTATAAATATCATCGAACTGGTGGTCAAAATGAACCTCATAGTATGGCTGACGCTCATGATGTCTAGAAGGGGGGGCATGAGGAATCTGGGTAAGAATAAAGTGCAGACGTGCATGATCGGCTGAAGGCATAAGAGGGTCGACTGTGAGGTTATGTACAAAAGGGATTAAAGTCGGGGGACCCAAGACGTAATCAATGACGCTCGTACCACCACCCGCGAAGGGAGAACATGTGGCTGTGGATGAATGCGGCCACTGTCGAAGTCCATTGTCGAAGTCCATTATAAATGACCATGCCATGCGATGAGAGAAGCTCCAATAGGCGATGTCCCTGACCTGTCACCTCTACTCCTCTATCTGAAGATAAGCGTGGAAAACTCTCATCTGGGGCAGCTGGAACTAAGACTGGATCCTCAGCAAAGTCCAAAATCTCTGCCTGTCTGTCTGATGTCCTCGCGTTGAAGTCTCCTAAAAGGATGACCTCTCCGCGGCGTGAGTACTCCAATACATCGGCTGACAAATCCTCAAAAGGTGACTGTCCTGGTCCATCTGAGGCATAACGAGACTGTCTCGGGGGAAAGTAGCATACTGCAATAAACAAGTCTCTCTGGGGGGGTCTCCTGATCCGTACCCAAAGATATCTGGCCCGATGGTCTCTTCTCACGACTGTGAGTATCGATCTGAGATGCTCTCTATAAAAAACTGCCACACCGCCAGATCCTCTGACTCCTCCTGATCGTCTAGTCTGCTATCGAAAGACAGACTCCCAGGCATACCCTGTCACCTGCGGCAAGCCTCTCTCTGGGCTCTCATGGGTCTCTGTAAAGAAGACGATGTCCTGATCAAAAAAGGCCTCTCGTAAGTTGCCAGGCTGAGCTGTGAGGGAACCATTACAGTTCCAAACTGCGAAACTCAAGCTATCTGGCAGGCTACGTGTCCCATAGGCCTCGTGTCGTCAACTATGGGCTCCAGCCGGTCTAGATCGCATAGCTCCTATCAAAAGTCTGCCCTCTCTGATCACGGCCCACTTGCCCTCATGACGGGCAACATCCCTCTATGCAATGAGACATCTATGCTCCTCCAACTGAAGAGCTGTAAGGTCCTCATCCATGTGAATCTGTGGATGGTCCCTCAATCTGGATCTCCTCCGTAATACTGCGAGACGGGCCTCAGCATCTCTGAATCTGATGATAAGTGGCTGGTACTATGCTGGATCCCGGCCCACTCGATATGCAGCTACTATGCCATGATCCTGAACTCCGAGTGTCCCAGATATGAAATCTGTCTGGCATGACATGCACCATTTGTCTGCCATAGAATAGAGGGGACATCTCCAATATCTGCTGACGATATGAGGCATCCAAAAAGTGCACTTCATAAAAACCTCGAGAAGCAAAGTATACTCCTTCAACAAAGCAACCTCCCAACAAAGCCTGAACCCACTGAGCTACATCATTTGCTGAAGGTAACTTCCCAGGGAAGAAAATGATAACTGCTTGTTGAGAGAACTTCCGGAGAGGAGCGACCAATGAGGGCAGCTTCAGCCTATACTTAAGGGCCGGGGGAGGTTTGGCCCACTCCTTCCGGCTGTGGTGAAATTCATCCTTGAGCATGTCGAAAACATAGTGAGCATCTACAGAGGCTGAGGTAGAGAAATCGACTTGCTGTCTTTTGGAGTCCCGGGACAAGTCCTTCCGGGAATAACTTTTAAGATGGTCCTCCATGGAGGTAAGCAGGGCAAGATTGATGAAGTGGCAGAAAAAAACCAGAACTGTACGGCAGGGTTTGTACAGAGTAAACAGTACGGAAAAAGTGCAGGATTGTACGGGCAAGACGGGACTGTACGGACTGTACGGATATACGGAGGAGGCTGTACGGAAGAAACTGAACCGTACAGGGATGCTGACAAGGCACGCGGAGACTGTACGGAAGAAGCAGAACTGGATGGAGATGCTGACGGGGCACGGGGAGACTAGACTGTACGGAAGAGGACAGGGTTGTACGGACGTACGGAAGGGACTTCACACACACACACACACAGAGTCTCACATGCACTGAGGATCGCCATTGGGCAGATGCAGGTTTCATCCCATCAGCTGAGGATTGAGACAGGGAGAGCATCATGTATACCTAGAGAGCAACGGACCTGCACGCTATGCACACTAGGGGTGGCAGAGGAACACTTTCTTTGCATCTTCCCAACCTACTACAAGATCCGAGGACGATACCACTCTCTCTATCAGGATGGGAGTGGCTTCGACCCACTATCACGCTTGATCCATTTCCATGACCAGGTCTGCATTGGGCTCTATCTGCTTGAGATGTGCCGAAATAGGGAGACCTGGCTATGACAGATCAGAGAGTAGCAGGAGGCGATCACACCACACGATGCAGAGACTGACCACACACATCCGCACGTCATAGATTTTTATGCATTCGAGTTAGCTCCAGGACACAATGGGGTGGAGGAGGACGAGCTAGCTACGATGCGGGTAGTCTGGATTACCGAGAGAGGACTACAGAGGCCACCCACGACATGGAGAGCGTCCAAAGCACACTCAATTGAGGTTCGCCCTATCACAGCTTTCCTCAGAGGGGACTGCCCGAGTTCACTCTGAACATAGCTCAGCGGGTTCAGAGATCAAGGAGACCACACCCCCCTCTGACGCTGCAGTATGAGATAGACAGACAGACCCATATACGAGACATTTTTACCGTTAATCGACGAGCCACCACAATGCGGGCTTCGGTTTCTAAGTTTCCAGATTAAGTTCCAATTCTCAGCCTGCTCCAGATAGCAGATAGCACATGATATGATATGATATTTTTGTACTTGTTTTTTCTTGAGCCATTGAGCTCTCTTTATTTCAGCACAGTACTCAACAAAGGATCTTAGCGTGCCCTTTGCCTCAACCCCTTGTGGCTTGTATGAGTTTTTCTCTTTGGTGTCACTTTGTCCCATAGGCCCGTGAGGCCTTCCGTGGATGTTAATCTCTCTCTCTCTCTCTCCCCCGTAGTTTCTTCGACAATCTTACAAAGGGTACCAAAGTATGGATAGCTGAGGAGTTTACACAAGCTCAACTCAAGAATAATGCAACTAAATTAGCTAAAGTCAAGGCTTCCAGAAAGGATGGAAAATGGGCAGTTTACCATGAAGGTGTAGCCCTAATCAAAGAGTTTAAATCAAAACCAAAAGACTCTCAGTCTTAAACTGATGTATGGCTGTTTACTCTTTCAAACTATTATATAGGTACTCTAAATAATGTGGGTTGCTTTTGCACTCCTTGGGAGCTACCATGTGCCCTCCCTAAAGCAGATGTACTAGAGGGTTTCTTGCTGTTCCATAGACCTTTTGGTCTCCAGTGGATGGTAATACTCTCTCTCTCTCTCTCTCTCTCCGTCTGCCCCCCATCGCTCCGTCTACCCGCCGCTCCGCCTGCTTTTCCCGTCGCTCCTGTCCGTCACTCCCGTCACCTGCTCACTTGCCCTTTTAGCCTTAGCTGCAGCTAGCAACGTAGCTAGCTGCGCCACTAGCAGCCAGCCAACAGCGCTACCACCAGAAGCAGAACCGCCACCAACAGCGCCGCCACTATAGCAATTCCTTCACTTCACATCTTTGACAGTCCCTTGCTGATCACTTGTTCTCTGCTCCCTGCTCACCTTGGAGCAAGCTCCTAGGTTCTCTAATCTCGAGTTGGGGTAAACTCCCACCCCAACCCGAGGGTTAGGTTCAGCTAGGGAGTTCTACAGAAATAGCCAACATGGAATGGCCTACCCTCTCCTCCAAATCCCCCTCAACTCCATCAGCCTCAACTATTAGGACTCAGTACTCTACAGTTGCAGCCATGAGCGTATGCACACAATTACCAACAAGAAGGATCCAAATGACCCATCATTGGGCAACATGAACAGATTTATTATTTGCAGCAAGCAGTCAAAGAGTTAAGGCTTGAGCTAGCAAAAGTAAAAAGCCCGAGTTCAAGTTCTAGAGGGATCTGACAAGCAAGCAGTAATTGCTAAGGTGGTGAATTCATATAAGAATTCTCCTTCTACTCCTCAACTAGTCTCTACAGTCAAAGATATGGTTCATATTGAAGTACAATCAATCAAGAAAGAAGTGATTGAGGAGTTCGACACAAAGGCAAACAAGACTAATATCCAAGAAGAGATCAAAGAACACGAAGCCAGACACGATAATGCATTGAAGATTAGAGTGGGGGGGCACCCTGTTCAAAGATGATGACTCGTTCAGTGAGACTTTAGCAACATGTCAAAGCAGCCATGCCCAATATTGAATGGAAGGTTGATGATGATAATGATGATGATGATGATGATGACGGAGCAACTAATATCCGGCACTCCAGAGGACATGCTATCCTTACACTTAAGCTGCGAGATTCACGGATCAAACTTCTTCGACAATTGCACAAGTTGAAAGGGACCAAGATATGGATAGCTGAGGAACTTACACGAGCTCAATTAAAGAATAAGGCAACGGAATTAGCTAAAGTTGTGGGGCTGCTAGGAAGGATGTAAAATAGGCAGTTTACCGTCATGAAAGCATAGCACTAATCAAAAGTTTAAATCCAAACCAAAAGACTCTCAGTCTTAAACTGATGTATGGCTGATGACTCTTTCAGACTATTATGTTGGGGTTGCTTTTGCACTCCTTGGGAGCTGTCATGTGCCCTTCCTAAAGCAGATGTACTAGATGGTTTTTTGCTGTCCCCTAGACCTGTTGGTCTCCCGTGGACATTAATAGACTTTCTTTCTTTCTTTCTTTCTTTATCTGTGTGTATATTCCACTGCACTTTGACATGGTATCAGAGCTTTAGGTTGACTCTGAGATATTGTCGCCACCCATGTTCCTACCCTTATTGCATCGTGCATGGATCAAACCATTTCCTATGCCTTGATCTTTTGATGGTGTGGTGATTGCGCATGTAACATTGACAATAGAGCTCAAGGTCTCTAAAACCTTGGATCAAGAGAGCGCGAGGCGCAGATGGAAGTTTACTGAAGGCGTGGACAGCACAAGAAGAAAGTGACTAACAAAAGTGTGCTAAAGGCATGGGCAGTATGGGAAGAAGGCGACTTGTTGTTGAAGGTGGCCTATAGGTGTGGACTATTTGGGAGAAGGAGATCCTGGTGAAGAAGTCATCATGAGACCGCATTGTACTGATGAGGATGATGATGATGCCTCTACTAATGATATATGACTGTATTTTTAGGACTTAGCACTCAGCATGGGTGATGATGCTCACTTAGTAGCTCCACCCTTCTGCTTAACTCTCTCTCTCTCTCTCTCTCTGCTTAGTACCCGTCGTCCGTCGATGAAGGGTAGCCCTCCCGTCGTCCGTCGATCCATAGCGTAGCCCTCCCGTCGTCCGTCGATCCACAGCTTCCCGTCGTAGCCCTCCCGTCGTCCGTCGATCCATAGCGTAGCCCTCCCGTCGTCCGTCGATCCACAGCTTCCTCACCCTCTCTCCTCGTTGGGAGCCTCTCTCTCTCTCTCTCTCTCTTCGTTGCCGTCCGTCAGCCCTCTCGTCCGCTCGTCAGCCCAACTATCGTTCATCAACCAGCCCACCCCATCGTTCGTCTCCTTGACCCGATTGCGGGGATGGGTCCTGAAGGAGGTTTTGAAGTCCAGTCGCCTACTCTGATTCGCAAAGCTTCCGTGGGCAAAAGTTTGGAATGAAGCCATCGCAGAGGAAATCTTGGACTCGGAGGATCATAGCATCGTCGACCAAGGCACACATGTTCGTCTGTCTACAACGTTATTGGGGGATTTTTTTTGGTTAGCGATTTCGAAAGCATGCATTAGCAGACAATGATAGATGCAACGAGTTCTTTGACGAGGGAAGCTACTCGTCATCACAAGGTTATTTGATCAACGAGTCCCTTGATGAAGAAGGCCTTCGCACTTTTTGCCGGTTCTTCTCCGAGGTTGAAAAGCGTTGGCTCCCCTTCGAAGAAAAGTACGAAACCTGCAACTCCTACGCAGGACCTGCCATCAACAACACCGTGGAAGCTCGCTCTTACAAAGCCTGGAAGGTCACGATAGAGACGAAGCGCTCACGCTCATAGAAACAGCATATCTGCACGCTCCACATGGATAGACAGTGGCCAGAGGGAAAGAGAGCCCGTGACCTCAAGAAACACAGAATGTACAGAGAGGTTTCTCCTACAGAAATCAGCTAGCCAACTCCATAATCCGAGCATAGAGGACGATTGCAGCTTGCGTTGAGGCAGATTGGGGAAAATATTGCAGCTTGCTTTGAGGTGGATTGGAGATGTTTTCCTGAAGCAAGCCCACCAAACTTTCATTCAAGTGAAAGAAATCTACCGAAATCAAAGAAACCAGCCATTGTTTTTTAAATCTATATTTTGACTATCACATTAAAATACCACAAAAACTTGGAAATATCTCATTCTTGGCTTCATAAAACATAGCCCACCAGAACAGTGTTATATGATGTAAGAAACCTCGAAGTATCTCGTTCTTGGCGCAAAGCTTTCAGATCCTGCCGATAGCTTGACATCTTTTCATAGGCAAGCACCAAAATGTGTTCTCTAACTGTCCGGTTTTCCTTGGGAATAGCTAGGAGCTCTGAATACCTGGAAAACACAACTTCAATTTAAAACTACAAATGTATCCAAACAAACCTATATGTACAGAGCAATATTGCATCTACCTAAAGTGCCAAGATGACTAATTTTTAAGGTGAGAAGAACTTGCAGACACTCATACATTGTAATCACTTTCCAGCACCCATTGCCCATTTATTTAAGACTTACAAAGTCTCTGAGATGTTAAGATCGTGTAGCACATCCTTCAATGAGTTCATTTGTTCCTCTATAGATGGCATTTCAGCCTCTATCTGCAATTACCAAGTACACATTATAAGGTATGGTTTTGAAAAATGTTTCCAAAGCGTAACTGTTTTCTATGAGGACAATAATAGATTTGAAGAGATGTCCATGAAAACAACTGCCTTATGGCAGACAGAAAAGTTGAGCTCTGAACTTCAAAGGCAATAAGGTTTCAATCACAAACATAAATTGCATGTGAAAATTAAGGAGCTGCAAGTGAAGATTCTAGTCCTATAATCCTTTTCAACGTCATACTTACAATGTAAAAAGATAGTTTTCCACATTTTCAAATGAATTACAAGTTTATAGCAGCAAGTACTGAGTAGGTAGCATCTTTTATGTAGGAAATGCCATGGCTCAGTTCTTCACCACAGATTAGAATGATTCTCTGCAGGTCCATGGGCAGATCATAGAGTGGCACCTCTGGTATCATTTTAAGCGTTCCCCTCTTAAAGCACAAACTCGCCATGCACAAACGAGAGGCTCTTCTCCCCTTGACACCTCTGGTATCATTTTTATTGTTCCCCTCTTAGAGCACAAACTCACCATGCACAAACTCGGTTGGAAAAGTTTCTGCCAACCTCGTGTGGGAAACTCAAGGCAGGTTCCTTGCTGCAGATAAGAAAGTGAACAAATCTCACTTATGCCTGGCTCTTCTTCAACAGCATGGGTTCGACAAACAAGTTTGCACACTCGATCAATTCTACACTCAAATTGGATGGCCACTACAAACGAACTGTTGCTCCTCCTTTTGAAACTGCCTTCCAAGACTTACCACAATCTCAATGATTCCATCTAATGTAATCCCTCCTCTCATGCTATAATCGAAAGATGCTCTCATAGCAACGTTAGTTGAATGCACGAAAGAAATAAGAACAACACATTCAATAAACGAACGTACAATTTCATAACAGTGGAACATTCATTCACATAAACGCCACTCAAACACAGAATCGGAAGCAAAACATGAGAAATTTCATTATATCAATGAAATAAGAGAGCCGAATGCTTTTACAACAAGGTACAAACAGGGGAACAAAAGATCGCTTGTCTTCCTCCCATGTATTTTAGCTTGAGACTGACACACTCAAACACTCTCTTCCTTCTCTTGTACATTTTTTCCTGAACGCACAGTTCATATGTCCATGCATACACAACTCACACTTGCATAATTCTCACCTGCACGCAGGTGGTTGTGATACCAAGCGCCACATGCACCATTTTTTTCACAAGTAACATTTCAAATCATGACGTATCATCTTAACTGAAAATCGAAACCCTGCATATATTCTTGTCACTGCGTCCTTGACACAAGGTCAAGCTAAACCCCATGCAGCAGTTGCTTCAGTCCCTCTATCTTACCTCTCAACTAACTCAAGCTGTGCTAAGGAGTTGCTTGGCATTCTCCATGCACAACACTTGCCATTTGGCCCAATACTTTGGTGCCATTGTCCCACAAGGTACACTTCCAGGCGAGTTGCTTCTCCTTGCTCGCTGCGTACTGCTCCCCCCCTTCCCTCACTTCAGCCCCCGCCTTCCTCCGCCTCTCCTGCCCCCCTGCCCTCCCTCCCTATTTGGCTCCTTTCCCTCGCCTTCGGTGCGACCCCCCTCAGCTTCACGGGTGCCTCTGCCCCCCACCATGATGCGACTTCTCCACCTGCTGTACGGGTCAAGAGGGCTATAGCGCCCCCCTCGAAGTCGTTTGGAATGGCTGGGCAGCAGCAGCTGCTTGGGTCGTGGGCAGCCTGTTCAAAGCCCAGTGCTGGTGAGCTCCATTTGGAGCAATATTTGAGCCCCCAAGTCGCCCCTTGGTGGTCACCTATTGGACGTCATTGTCAAAGGCAGACACCTACTGGAACAAAAGGGCTTCATCAAAGGCAGACACCTACTAGAAGTTATTGTCACCTGTGGGAAGGATGTGAATCTGCCAAGGATACAAAGCAGGATGCCTGCTTTGACAAGGCATATGACGGACTTGAGTGGGACTTCATTATCCAGACCCTCCAAGAACTTGGACTAGAACAGGGCTTTGTCACTTATGTTAAACTTTTGCTCTCAAATGCCTCAGCAAAAGTCTGTGTCAATGGTCTCATGACAGAACCCTTCCTTCTCAAAAGGTCAATAAGGCAAGGGTGTCCACTTGCTCCCCTACCTTTTGCTTTAGCATTGGTTCACTTGGGTGGCTGCTGAGAGACCAAGTGGAAAAAGGTGAGCTCAAAAGTATTGAGCTCCCATCTGGTAAACATTTGATCAAACAGCAATTTGCTGATGACAGAACACTGACTCCTATAAACACTCCTCACGATGTCTCAGTTGTCCTAAAATGTTTGGATGTTTTCTACAATGATTCAGGTTCTCTGATTAATCACACCAAAAAAGGGTACTCCACCCTTTCTAGTCTACAACATGCCACTCTTGCTCAGCTTGGCTGCCACAACATCCCCAAGGGCATTGTCTTCAGACTGTTGGGGATCCCAATGGGCTTTGAAGTCTCCATGAAGGACAGGTGGGACTGGTTCATAGTCAGGTTCAGGGAAAAACAAGAGAGATGGAGGGGATATCAAGCAACCTGGCAAGAAGGAGAATGGTTCTTAATCATTGCATCTATCCTATTGCCATCTTCTGCATGTCCTGTTGGTGTCCCTTTGCAACTACCTTGGATAGTTTTCCAAGTTATGCAGATACTTCATGTGGGGAGGAAACAATAATGTCATAAAGATATCCAAAGTCAAATGGGAATTTTGTATAAGGCCAAAAGAAGAAGGGGGCCTGGGAGTAGTGGGCATCCAAGCCTCTGCCCATAAACTAGCTATAGCTTGGATTATCAAAGCTGTTCTGAACCCTAGTAAGGATTGGGCATAGCTTCTATTAAGAAACCTCCCTCTGTCACACCCATAAGGGCTCCTAAATGCTTCAAAGGGATACTCCAAGCTCTTTGCCTTGTGCAACCCAGAGCCCTGCACAAGTAAAGGAAGCCCCTTCTGGAAATCCATGTGGAAAGATTTTGAGGCCATCAAAGCAAACATTATATTCTCTGGTAAAGGTGGCTTCATGACCCTAGACTCAATTTGGGTCTCAGCAGTCATCAGGACCGCCCCTCTCTTTGACCTAGATTTTAAGAGGGCTAGCCTGTTATTCAAAAAGGGGCTTCAAAGTTGGGGACAACTCTGGGTCACAAGTAATTCAAATGGAAGACCTGGCAGGAAATCAGAAGGGAATTTAGATTAACAAACCAAGACCAGCATCTTGTCACCCAGTATGATATAGATGGGGACACTGTCTGGAAGGGGGGCACTATCTTGGTGTACTGAACTTCCCCCATCTCCTGCCTATACCCACCCCAAAGCAGGACATTGAGGAAATCTCAGGGGTTTTAAATAGGAGATGGAACACCTCTGATAGCCAATACGAATGGAAAAGAAGATTCAAAAACATATGGGATAAGAGGATACCTGAAAAACTTTGTCCTTCTTTGGCTTATCCTTCACAAAGCAGTGTGGGCAAACAACAAAGGTGTGATGGTCAATGCAAAAGATGCCCAGGACACAAAGAGATATCTTCCACCTTTTTGTTGCCTGTCTAGTAAGCTATAATTGTCTCGAAGGTAGTCAAGATACAACTTGGGGAACCCATCAACTAGAAAGCAATACTCCTTAGTGAACCACAGAAAACTAAGCAGAGCACTTGGATACTTGTTAGAGCAAGTCTCCAGGAACAACTTGCAGTTTAACAACCTCCTCATTAAATGCACAGGAAGCCTTTTGCAACTGGCTTGACAAATTCAGTTCCAAAGACAGCTTGCCTTCATGAAAATGTTGTTTAACTAGCAGGACTAACTTATGGCATGAGTAGGCATAGATAGAACTGGACCTTGACAGGTTGAACTACAATGAAGCCTACTTCCAACTCATCAAGGAGAGAGAAGAACGTGAGAGGAAGCATTTTGATTGTTCCCATTTCTAGACTGCAGGACAGAGTAGCAAACAACTCACTCATTTGTCAAGCTTGAAGAACAATGACCTGAATGCTCTCCTTTTGCTGTGTAAGTTTTCTTGTTACCATCAATAAGTTCTCTAATGTTTTCACCCTGAATATGATGATACCACCCTAAAGTCTACTAATGTTACACCCTGTTGGGTTTTTTGCTGATATCCCACTCCCGAGGAGCTATGTGAAACTCAATGTATAAACCTTGTTTTTTTAAGTAATTGCATTTCCAATAGATTGGCGTCTCAATCCACCAACAATGGTTGTTGAATGAACTAATTGTACCCCGGAGCTCCCTGGCTGCTCCTGCTACCCGCCCTCGCCGCCATCTCCCTCATCCCTCCAGCCCTCTTCTGCCTCCTCCTTCCCCGCAATCTCCCACCTCCTCCCCTGCCACCTTTCTGCCTCCATCTCACCCCCCTTCTCCGCATCCCCTTCCGCCTCCATCTCTCCCCTTCTCCGCCTCCTTCCCTACCCTCCTCTCCCCTGCTGCTGCCATCTCTCTCCTCCTGCCTGCCTTCTCCCTCCCCGCCTCCTTTGGTTCGACTCCCTCCCGCACTCTTCCTCCTTCTTCCCCGCCCTGTCCCTTCCACCCCGCCTTGGTACTCGTGCCTCGCCTCTAGGTTCGTGGCTTGTGGGTTGTGACTTAGAGCTGCCCACAAAGCCCCGTGTACCTTGGAGCAGCAACCTACACTAGGTGTTGCTTTAGTGAGCAGCCCGTGCTGCTCATAGCCCAGGGCAGGTACAGTCCCAGGAAGCAGGCTGGGCCTTTTTTTCCTTTTCCAAATGACCCCCTTGCAGCCTCCCAGCCCTTTCTCGACTCCTCCATCGACCCTTCGGCCTTGGGTGTGTTCGGGTTTGGGTCGCAAGGGCTTCTTTGAGGTGCCTCTTTCTCAAGGGCTCTCCCTAGCCTTTCTTGGGGGTGAGGCAGCTTCCCTGCCCACCTTCCAGATGGCATTTCCTTTTCTTTTTTTCCCTTCCTCGCAGTGGGAGTTTTGTGCTTGTTCGGAGAAAGAAAATCTTGGCGATGACCCTTGGTCTGGCCAGAGGGGCTCTATGATAGCACCCTTGAATTCACACAGCCGTTAAGGTTATTCTTTCTACACCCGGAAAGCAATAGGTGTAGACCTCCAGGTGGGTGGATGTCGCAAAATGGGAGCATGCGAAGGCCACCGTTTCAGCCACCATCTTGGAGCAGCAATAGGGGCCAATAAGGTTCTCAATGTCATAGTATGTGGCATTCCTCGCACAGCTACCATTCTCATGGATGACACGATCAACTTCGTGACTTCCACCCTAAGAGTTCAGGAGCATGGGATCAAGGGGGCCTGGTGCATAGTATGGGACCCCAAGTGAGAGCAGCCTCTCATCATTCGCTTCAGAGACGCACAGGCCGACCTAGTGGCACTACGTAGGTGATCAGCCTTGCGTGCCCATCCAGATATATTTTTAGATGAGGACCTCACACCCCTACAAGTGGAGGAGAGGCGTACCCTCATACAGTAGCGGGATGTTGCCCCCGCATGAAGGGGAAGCGGGCAGTAGTCCGAGAGGGGAAGCTTCTTATAGTCTTCGACGGGCACCTAGTGGTCCTCCTACATAGGGGGATGGGTGTCAGAAAGAGGAGATTGAGAGAGCAAGAGAGCTGAACGTCGATTTGCAATAGATGACGTGTAGTAATACTTGAAGAGGGAAAGGTTTTGTCTAAGTGACAAAACCTTATCCTTCACTAACCGTAGTTAGTAAACTAACTGTGGTTAGGGGGAAAATCTCAGAGGAGGGAAAAGTGCCCCTAACCTACTTATTACATTACATTGGTCACTGCTAGAATATAATAATAATTCTAACACCCCCCTGCAGTGCCAATGTCATGTACAAAGAAATGATCAATCACCAAAAGAGATAAGTTCAGGGCACTGCAAAATGCCTCAAACTTTTCACGTGGAAGTGCTTTGGTGAAGATGTCTGCAACATTGTCATGCGTTGACACATAGATCATACTGATCTCTCCTGCATGCAACTTCTCTCTAACATAGTGATAGTGAACCTCAATGTGCTTCGTGCGAGCATGAAACACAGGATTCTTTGCCACTGCTATAGCACTCTGACTATCAGTGAGAATCAGAGAAGGACCCTCTAATGAAAGATGAAGATCAGCAAACAAACGACGCAGCCAAACACATTCAACTGTCGCTGTAAAAGCTGCCCTATACTCAGCTTCACATGAGGAGGTAGCCACTGTAGATTGTTTCTTGCTCAACCAAGAAATGCAAGCATGTCCTAGAAAGAAACAATTTCCACTGGTGGACTGCCTAGTATCATAGTCTCCAGCCCAATCTAAGTCACTGTAAGCATGCATCTGCAAGTCACCCCCCCTGAAAACATCAAGCCAAAAGACTTTGTACCTTGCAAGTAACGGAAGATGCGTTTTACAGCATGCCAATGCATAATCTTTGGGCTGTGCATATACCTGCTCACCTGAGAAACTGAAAACTGAATATCAGGTCGTGTATTGCAGAGAAAAATGAGGCATCCAACAGCCTAGCTATAGAGTGTGACATCAATTGATTCACCTGCATCATGCATTGTAAGCTTCAGCCCCGGCTCCATTGGAGTGGACATAGGCTTGCAATCATGCATGTTGAATCTGTCCAAGAGTTTTTGAACATACTTGGACTGAGACATAACAATGCCACGTTTCTCTTGAATAAACTGGATCCCCAAAAAAAAATGTAACAAGCCCAAGTCTGACATATCAAATGTAGCTTTCAATTGGACTTTGAAATTTGCAATTACTTTCTCATTTGATCCGGTGAGTAGCATGTCATCTACATAAAGAATGATGACCAAAATATCCCACCCATCCTTCTTGATGTAGAGGGTGCTCTCAGTTGGACTATTGTGCAGCCCCTTGCTGGTTAGAAAGGCATCAATTTTGGCATACCATGCACGTGGGGCCTGTTTCAGCCCATACAAAGCTTTATTCAACTTGCATACCTGATGGGCATTTCCTGAAATTTCAAAGCCCGCCGGAGGTTGTTTGACATAAACCTCTTCCAACAAGTCTCCATTAAGGAAAGCTGTTTTAATGTCCAACTGATGAACATTCCATTCAAGATTTGCAGCCATTGCTATAACTAACCTGACGGTGGTCATTCTGAATGTAGGAGCAAAAGTCTCCTCATAATCTATGCCCTTTTTCTGAGCATATTCTTTTGCAACCAGCCTTGCCTTGTACCGATCAATGGACCCATCTGGCTTTCTTTTGACTTTGAAAACCCAACGTGTACCTATGGCATTCTTACCTGGTGGCAAATCCACGACATCCCAAGTCTGATTTTATGAATGGACTGCAATTCAGCGTGCATGGCATTCATCCAATGCACATTATCCTTTGCTTCTTCAAATGTCTCAGGCTCCTTATCAAGAAGAGTACCTGCATAAGCTGATTCAACTGAAAGAGCCCCCCCCATGTGCCTTACTGCACCTACGAGTCCTGCCAGGCAATGGAGCTTCAAGCTTACTCTCCCTGAGAGTTTGAAGCAACCAATGTGGGACTGTTTTGGCTGCGTGTATCTCTTGAATTTCTTGCCTGACAACTTCATCCACACCCTGAGGTTATACTAATTCAGCTGGGGGCTGAATCTGTACATGTGGATCTGGTGGAGGTTGCTGTAAATTCTAAGTTTCAGTGGGGGAACCAAATGCTATAGGAAGCATCCCCTCAAACACATCATCTGAAGAGGCTGGAATATGAAATTCAGCATGTGTATGTGCATAATTTTAAGACAATATAACATCTCTACTAACAAAAATCTTGCGTGTAGCAGGATTGATTGTAGAGACGATAGCCTTTGCTTTGTGAACTATATCCCACAAAAATGCATTTGAGTACCTTATCTGACAACTTGTGTCTGAACTCCACAGGCACGTGGGCATATGCAGCACAACCAAAAACTCTAAAATGGTCCACTGAAGGATTTCTCCCATGCCATGCCTCATAGGGAGTGATTGTCTTTAAAGCCTTTGTAGGAGACCGATTTAAAATATAGTTGGCACACATGAGGCCTTCCAACCAAAACCTGTGAGGCAACTTCTTACTTGTGAGCATGCATCTGTCCATTTCCATGGCGGTGCGATTCTTCTGCTCAGCTTTGCCATTCTGTTGAGGTGTAAACCTCACTGTAAGCTGTTGCATGATGCCTTTTTCTTTCAAAAATGTCTCAAATTCATGAGACATATACTCCCCCCCTCGATATGTTCGAAGTGTCTGCACCTTGAGTCCTGTCTCATTCTCAACCGTAGCCACAAAGTGTTTGAAATGCATAAACACTTCTGATTTTGCCTTGAGACCATAGACCCAAGTGTAGTTGGTAAAGTCATCTATGAATGTAACAAACTAGAGAGAACCCCCAAAAGCAGGTGTTCTCATGGGACCGCAGACATCACTGTGAATAAGCTGTAATTTCCGTGTAGCTTTCACTGCACCATCCTTTTTGAAGGGAAGTCTATGCATTTTGCCAAGAATGCAGCCTTCACATGCATGAGGAGGAGGCGACTCCAAGGGAGGCAATGCATCAACCATATCATGCCTCTGAAGTGTCATTAAGCTGCCATAGTTCATGTGCCCATACTTGGCATGCCATAACTCCGCATTCTGCATCGCAGCAGTGGGAGTGCTAACTGATAATGCAGGATGGATCTTCTTTCATATAGATCAAGCTGAAAAAGACCCTGATACAAAGTGTCAAACAACATCAAAGCATAGTCATTTTCTTTGTCTCTGACTGCACACTTGTCATCATAAAAAACAACCTGAAATCCTCCTCTATTGAGTGAGGACACTGAAAGCAAATTCTTCTTTATCCCAGGCACATAGAGTACATCTGAAATTCTGAAATCTGTGCCATCAGTGGATGTGAGAATAATGTCTCCCACTCCACACACTGAATAAGAAGAATTATTCGCACAAGTTACCTTCTTCTTGGTGGGTGACAAATGCAGAGTTACAAACAGACTCTTCTTGGAAGTGATGTGCTTTGAAGCACCACTGTCAAAATACCAAGTATGAAGTGTCTCATCAACACTAAAGGAGCATTCATTCTTTGAAGGATCGTAACTGCAAGTCAAGAAAGCATATGGGTCATCATCTTTAGTGTCTGTAATATCAGAACTACCCACTGAAAAATCTGAAGTGCAAGATAGAAAGGCATAGTGCTCTTCAACCAAGTTGGCTGCAACATCTCCTCCATCATGAGAATGTGGAACTGATGCATCTGACACAGCCATACCAGAATCCCTTTTCTTCTCTTTGGCTATGTGCTTCTTGCACTCTCCAATATAATAACCTGGCTTCTTGCAATAATGACAAATGCCCTTCTTTTTCTGCTTATTTGTATCACCCTTTGCCTTATAAGAAGGCTGTCCAGAATCAGCTTTATGTTGATGTGTGGGCTGATTGGCATGTGGCTTTTGCTGCCCTTTACCCTTGGCCTTAAATTTGGAGAGCATAGCATGCTCGCCAGCCCGTGTTGTCATATTTCTGCAAGTTTGTTCTTCCTGCAACAGAAGTCCTACCAACTCGTGAAAGGAGAGAGGATTGCTGCCCCCCCTCAATGACAAATTCAGCGAGGTGTGGAAACCGAGATAGGACTCAGAAGAGAGTTCAGAGTGGTGGTTATCATCTCTGAATCCGGAATGACTTCATCAATATTCAGCAATTGTTCCCTGAGGTCCTGAAGCTTTGTGAGGTGAGAATTCATGGAATCTCCCTCCTCCATATGTGTATGGGAAAGTTTTCGCTTCAGAAAGGAAACCTTGGCATCATTTCTTGCTGCAAACATACTCTAATATCTCCCAAGCTGCCATAGATGTCTTGCATGACCGAATATGAGGTATAATGAACCTCTTGACAGAAAGAGAAATTACTGAAAGAGCTTGTGCATCTCTAGAGTCCCATCTTTTCTGCTCTGCTGTGGGAGCTCCTGGAGCGGTTGCTCCAACCACCTGTGCTGCATTTGTACCTCCACCCCTGCCTCCAGCTGTAGGAGTGACAGGTGTAGTCGCTGTATCTGGTCTTGCTTCATCTCCATTGACATAATCCCAAAGATGTCTGCCAACCAAGATATTGCGAACCATGAAACTCCACAAGGAGTAGTTGGTGCCATTCAACTTATCCTCCTGTGTGAGAACCCCGAACACCTCATTTGAGTTGTTCTGAGTCATTTTCACCAGATAATCTCAAAAATACAGCAAATTGACCAAGTGAAATCCCTTCCTGGGATATAAAATGCACAAGTAAAATCTGCAAAGAAAAAAATATGCCCAGAGTGACAAATACTGTCACAGCCTGTCAAAGGCTCAGAATGCACTTCAATTATCCTACAAATCTCTCAAAACTTCCAAAAAAACATTGCAATGTCTGCAATGTCACTCAAAATGAGTCCAAAATTACCTGCAACAGTCCCAAAATGCCTATACACTGCCAAATTGCATCAGAATGTCAAAAGCCCCAATTTCTTCAAGGAAATTGCATCCAAAAGAGGACAAATTACCTGAAAGCCCCAAAGATGCAAGAAATTGCAGTGCAAAACTAAAAGCCCCAAATTCTGAGCTGAAATTGAGCCAAATTTCACCCAAATAGTATCTCCTGCAAAAGCCCCAAATTCTTGGACAATCTTTGCAATTTGCTTGCAATGTGTGCCAAAAAATGGATAGAAGCCTCAAGCTTCAAAATGAAATTGAGCACAACTTGGGGCAGTTTGACAAAAGCCCCAAATTTAACAAAATGCCCAACTTTCTTCTCAAATCAGCCTGCCCAAATTGAAATGCATAGTTGCCTGCAAATAGTCTGCAAAGAAAATCTGCTCCAAAACAAAATCTGCTAGAACAGAATTGTAGGAATCAGCAAAAACAGATGTATCCTGTACGGACAGCAACGACACGACTGACAGTCCGTACAATTGTACAGCAGATAATTGTACGGGGCTGCTGTTGTACGGAAGTACGGCTGGTGCTGAATGGATGTACGGTTGGCTGACGTAGAACTGTACGGCTCTGCACGAGTGGTTGACGTAGGAGAGTACGGACAGTCAGCGCAAATACTATACGGATAGCAGGTATGGACTCCACGTGTGGCTGTACGGCGAATGTACGGACAGCAAACTCAAAATCCGTACAGCATACGGACGTTGTACGGCTGCTTGTGCGCACATGTACACTTGCAAGTACGGACGGTGCACGACTAGTACTGCGTAGGAACTGCAGTATGGTGTAGGGCAGCTGGGCATGGTATGGACGTACGAAACATCCCACAAAAGTTGTCCGGGCCTGTTCACGGGCTGATGTACGACAGGTTGTATGGCTGGAGCTTGCTTCTTGTCCTTAGGAAAAAGATGATGTGAAAGGAGTGTTGGAATATGAAGCCAAAGTGAGTCTAAAATGAGTGTTCTAGGTGTGTTTTATAGTCTAGTGAGTCCTAGACATGCCACATGTCATATTTGGAGTTATCCCATATACACTATGGCTTTCTAGAGTCTAGTGTCACACTATATAGTGTTGTACTTGTCTATTGTCTATTATATCAGTCAACATCAAGCTATTTGGTATCATGTGAGCCATAGCTTTCATTTTCTTTCCATTTCATTTCCATTATGCTTATTATCTTTCCTTTCCATTCCTAGTGTTAGCTTGCTTCTCTCCCTACCACTATGATCTTTCATGTGGTATCAGAGCCATGTTCCTAGCCCTGCACTCTCTTTCCCTTTCCCTTCCAAGAGGTTGAGGTGAGGGAGGCCAATGAAGCTACTCTCCCTCCTCCTCCTTGGAAGGCTGTCCTCTTCTCTCCTTCCTTGAGCTCTCTTCTCCACGCTATCATTTGCCATCTCTCTTCTCCTTTCTTCAGTTACATCTTTTTGTGACCTGCGGACAATGTGATGCTTCTATCCGGATCTAGAAGCAGAATCACGGCTTTGTGTCTTCCGCAAAGTTGTAGAGGACCTTGAGTACTACAAATTTTGTTTTATAATCATTGCAATTTGCGTATTCTATGAAAAGACATTCTCTTGGAGCTGCTGCCCGCAAGTTGGTGCCCGTATTCTTCCCGTCATTCTCTTGGAGCTGCTGTCCTTCTACTTCTGTTTGCCATGAAGAAGTTCCAGACTTGCTCCAGCTCATGAAGAACTTATCACGGTGATCTTTCCATAGTTACACTTGCATTTCTACTCTTTTCCAGCCATGGAGTCTTCCAAATCAACTACCATTTCGTTCGAGAATTTTAATGGTAAGAATTTCCCTACATGGCAAACAAAGATGCGTCTTGTACTTATGAAAGATGGAGTGTGGAATGTTGTGCGTGGCAAGGAGAAAAAGCCACAATCAGATGAAAAGAAAATTGCACAGTGGGAGAATCTGAATAACAAAGCTCTTTCTCTCATTAATTTGGGGTTGGGTGATGACGTTATTCATCATTTTGATTTTGATTCCACTGCTCATGACTTATGGGATAAGTTTGAAGAATTGTTCGACAACAAAATCATCAATTCAAAGGTATTCCTCAGACAAGAATTCTTCAAGTTGCAAATGAAGCATGAAGACTCTCTTCTTACTCACTTGAATCATATGGAATCCCCTGTCACTCAGCTTGCTAGTTTGAAGGCCCCTGTAGGGGAAGATGATCAAGTTGTTGTGCTCCTCTCGAGCATTGAGGAAAATTCTAAGTACCGAGAGATCATACCAGCATTGCGTGTGACACAAACGGGTTATCATGATATGGTTTCTATGCTTATTGATCATGACAGATGGTATGCCGACACTCCCGACTCCACTATACTGTACTCCAAGGGCAAAGGCAAAGGCAAATTCAAGCCTTTCAAATGCAATCACTGTGGGAAGCTTGGTCACACCGAGGATCGTTGCTTCCAGAAGCTTGCCAAGCAACAACACAAGGATCATGTCAACTTGGTTGGGGCTGCAACAAGTGAAGACGAAGAAGAAGACGATGCTTCGACACCGACTCATGCTCTTACTGCAGACATCAAAGATCTCTCTCTCTATTCAGAGGTCTATGTACCTGATGATTGGGACTTTTGTTTCTGATCTATTTTTATTATTCCTACAGCTTGATGTATTTTGGGGTCCTCTACCCTGAGTAGTCCCCCTAAAATGATATGTATTGAGTGTTGGTTTTCATTGAGTCTAAAGGTCCTCTGCCTTGGATAGTCCTCCTAAAAAGATGTATTGGTTTTCCTATTTTTGTGTGTGGCTTCCTAACATGTCCTGTTATGAAGCCAAGGGGGGATGTACTGTGGGAGCCATATGTATTGGCTTTGATAGGTCTCGTTATCAAGCCTGGCCGAGTTTCAGGATGTTGGTGTATTCCTAGACCTATGAGCTAGTCATGTAGCCATGCTATAACGCGAGCCTCTGAGCATGTTGAGTCTCAAGCCATGAGAGTGCTTGGATCAACCTCTGAACACGCTCAGACTTTAGCCTCTGAGTTACATAGGGTGCACAGTTTGATGACCGTCATTGTCATGTTCTATTCTTGGTTCCATTCCAGTAGTCTCTCACCTTGCCTTCATGGGGGGGTGTTGGAATATGAAGCCAAAGTGAGTCTAAAATGAGTGTTCTAGGTGTGTTTTATAGTCTAGACATTGAGTCCTAGACATGCCACATGTCATATTGGGAGTTATCCCATACACACTATGGCTTTCTAGAGTCTAGTGTCACACTATATAGTGTTGTAGGTCTATTGTCTATTATATCAGTCAACATCAAGCTATTTGGTATCATGTGAGTACTTGTCCATTGCTTTCATTTTCTTTCCATTTCATTTCCATTATGCTTGTTATCTTTTCTTTCCATTCCTAGTGTTAGCTTGCTTCTCTCCCTACCACTATGATCTTTCAAGGAGGTGGGATTGGAGGATGTTTTCATATGAGGTCATCTGTATAGACCCAAAAAAGGTCCTCTCTCCACGGCGCTATCTCTAAGGTGCAACCTGCTAGCTTCACACTAAAGCAGGGAAGGAAAAGGGGAGAGAAAGGGAAGAGAAATAAGGGCAAAAGGAGAGAGAAATGAGTCTAGTAAAGATGGAAAGAAAGGGAAGGGAGGCAGGGAAGGAAAAAGAGAGGATTTGAGGAAGAAGAAGAGGCTGCCAACAAAGGAAAGGAAAAAAGGAGGGGAAATAAGATAGAAAAGCAAGAAGGAAAGGCACAAAAATGGTGAGGATTCGAGCAGAAAAAGATGGAAGGGGAGGTGTGGACAGAAGGGAGCCCCCCCAAGAAGGCTGCAATTTGGCGGCACCACAACAGGCCCAAAAACAAGGTGGAAAGGGGCGGAGGAGTGGGGGGAGCAGAAAATGCCTAAGAACCCTAGTGGAAGAAAGAAAAGGGGGGGATAAAGGAGGGACTGTTGGAATATGAAGCCAAAGTGAGTCTAAAATGAGTGTTCTAGGTGGTCTAGGTGTGGTTTTATAGTCTAGTGAGTCCTAGACATGCCACATGTCATATTGGGAGATATCCCATAGACATTGTGACTTTCTAAAGTCTAGTGGCACACTTTATAGTGTTGTACTTGTCTATTGTCTATAACATCAGTCAACATCAAGCTCTTTTGGTATCATGTGAGTACTTGTCCATTGCTTTCATTTTCTTTCCATTTCATTTCCATTATGCTTGTTATCTTTCCTTTCCATTCCTAGTTTTAGCTTGCTTCTCTCCCTACCACTATGATCTTTCATGTGGTATCAGAGCCATGTTCCTAGCCCTGCTCTCTCTTTCCCTTTCCCTTCCAAGAGGTTGAGGTGAGGGAGGCCAATGAAGCTACTCTATCTCATCCTCCTTGGAAGGCTGCCCTCTTCTCTTCTTCCTTGATATCTCTTCTCCTCCTACCCAAGCCTCATCAACGGGAGCTGACTTGGAGCTGATTTACCTCGCTAGCAACAACTACCCCTTCTTCAACCCAAAATGCCTCGCCAATGGTCTCTTCATTTGCCTCGCCATTAACCGTCTTGGTAGTTTCGCCCCCAACTGCTCCAGCCCACTGCAAACAAACCGTACAGCCCGCTATAAGCAGGCTGTACAGTCTGTACGGACTGTTTTTGTGCAGTCCCGTCTGCCCGTACCAGCCTACCCGCCTGCCTACACCTACTGCTCCAGCCTCAAAATGCATGCCCAACAGTAGCTGCTTCTGTCCTCGCCATCAGCCTTGGGATTGCTGCCAAGCTGCTGCTCCTATGCCCAACATTCTCTTGGAGTTGCTACCCGCAAGTTGGTGCCCGTATTCTGCCCGTCATTCTCTTGGAGCTGCTGTCCTTCTACTTCTGTCTGCCATGAAGAAGTTCTAGACTTGCTCCAGCTCATGAAGAACTTATCAAGGTGATCTTTCCATAGTTACACTTGCATTTCTACTCTTTTCCAGCCATGGAGTCTTCCAAATCAACTACAATTTAGTTCGAGAAGTTTAATGGTAAGAATTTTCCTACATGGCAAACAAAGATGCGTCTTGTACTTATGAAAGATGGAGTGTGGAATGTTGTACGTGGCAAGGAGAAAAAGCCACAATCAGATGAAAAGAAAATTGCACACTGGGAGAATCTGAATGACAAAGCTCTTTCTCTCATTGGTTTGGGGTTGGGTGATGACATTATTTATCATTTTGATTTTGACTCCACTGCTAATGACTTATGGACTAAGTTTGAAGAATTGTTTGGCAACAAAATCATCAATTCAAAGGCATTTCTCAGACAGGAATTCTTCAAGTTGCAAATGAAGCATGAAGACTCTCTTCTTGCTCACCTGAATCATATAGAATCCCCTGTCACTCAGCTTGCTAGTCTGAAGGCCCCTGTAGGGGAAGATGATCAAGTTGTTGTGCTCCTCTCGAGCATTGAGGAAAATTCTAAGTACCGAGAGATCATACCAGCATTGCGTGTGACACAAACGGGTTATCATGATATGGTTTCTATGCTTATTGATCATGACAGATGGTATGCCGACACTCCCGACTCCACTATACTGTACTCCAAGGGCAAAGGCAAATTCAAGCCTTTCAAATGCAATCACTGTGGGAAGCTTGGTCACACCGAGGATCGTTGCTTTCAGAAGCTTGCCAAGCAACAACACAAGGATCATGTCAACTTGGTTGGGGTTGCAACAAGTAAAGACGAAGAAGAAGACGATGCTTTGACACGGACTCATGCTCTTACTGCCAACATCAGAGATCTCTCTCTCTATTTAGAGGTCTATGTACCTGATGATCGGGACTTTTGTTTCTGATCTATTTTTATTATTCCTACAGCTTGATGTATTTTGGGGTCCTCTACCCTGAGTAGTCCCCCTAAAATGATATGTATTGAGTGTTTGGTTTTCATTGAGTCTAAAGGTCCTCTGCCTTGGATAGTCCTCCTAAAAAGATGTTAGAAATCTAGCATGGTATCATACTAAACTAAAACATGGAGAAGAGTGCAAGAGGAATGAAGCAAACACTGAGAGTGATTTTCATTGATGTGACCCCTGAATAAATAGGGCCAAGTATAAGACATTGAGCAAGAGTGCTTATGGGATAAATGTAGAGGTGCCACATGGCACACACTCAAGACTCAAGACAAAACTGAAACTAGACAAATGTAGACTAGAGAAATAGTACACCTAGTGTGCACTTATCTCCAACACCCTCCTTAAGTGGACACTAGGAGGAAGACAGACATAAAGACCGATAGACTGAGAGACAAGACAGAAGACATGATAGACAAAGATCCCGAGACACCCCTCCTCAAGTAATATCCTCATATGGGTCCACAAGGGTAGGGACAAGATGGATCTAAAACAAAACACAGTCAGATTGATAGACAAGTAGACAGACATACAAGACTAGATAGATAGAAGACTGACTGTAGACAAACAGATAGACCTTGGAGACATTCCCCCCTCAAGGGCAAACTCTTGGGTAGGGACAAGAGAGAAGCCAGCGATGGGCTAGACGCAGCGTAGGCCTTGCTGGAAATGAAGAGGCAGAGGCGCAGAAAGGGGCGCGGTCCAGGAGGTGCAGGCAGCGCGAGCTCCAAAGCAATGCCGTAGGGAAGACGTGGGCAGCTCTTCAGCATGAACAGGGGCGGCAGCTCACAGGCGATCTCCATGGTTCGCAGCAGCAAGACCTTGAGCTTGAGCATCAAGGGAGAAGATGGCGCATATTTTTTTTGCAGCAAGCTGGAGCAGAAGCAGCACGAACAGCAGCTGGAGAGGTGCGGCCTGTTGAAAGAGGTGAGCGCAGCAATGGCGGGCAGAACTGAGCAAGAACAGCAGCGGCTGGCAGAAATGGCATGCAGATCTGGCAGAGAGATGGTGGGGCAGAAAGAGGCGGCCTGATGTGGTGGCACAGAGAATGGCAGGGCAGACAGGAGCAGCCCGTTTCGGAGATGATGGCGACCAGCTGAGCAGGGCAGAAATCTGAGAAGAGATGGCTCCTTCAGCTCACGAATCGGGGTAGAAGCAGAGGATAGCTGGGAGAGGTGCGGCTATGGCTACAACAGACTGAGGGGAGAGAAGAGGGATCTACATGGCTCTGATACCATGTTAGAAATCTAGCATGGTATCATACTAAACTAAAACATGGAGAAGAGTGCAAGAGGAATGAAGCAAACACTGAGAGTGATTTTCATTGATGTGACCCTTGAATAAATAGGGCCAAGTACAAGACATTGAGCAAGAGTGCTTATGGGATAAATGTAGAGGTGCCACATGGCACACACTCAAGACTCAAGACAAAACTGAAACTAGACAAATGTAGACTAAAGAAATAGTACACCTAGTGTGCACTTATCTCCAACAAAAGATGTATTGGTTTTCCTATTTTTGTGTGTGGCTTCCTAACATGTCTTGTTATGAAGCCAAGGGGGGATATACTGTGGGAGCCATATGTATTGGCTTTGATAGGTCTCGTTATCAGGCCTGGCCGAGTTCCAGGATGTTGGTGTATTCCTAGACCTATGAGCTAGTCATGTAGCCATGCTATAACGTGAGCCTCTGAGCATGTTAAGTCTCAAGCCATGAGAGTGCTTGGATAACCTCTGAACACGCTCAGACTTTAGCCTCTGAGTTACACAGGGTGCACAGTTTGATGACCATCATTGTCATGTTCTATTCTTGGTTCCATTCCAGTAGTCTCTTACCTTGCCTTCATGGGGGGGTGTTGAAATATGAAGCCAAAGTGAGTCTAAAATGAGTGTTCTAGGTGGTCTATGTGTGGTTTTTTAGTCTAGTGAGTCCTAGACATGCCACATGTCATATTGGGAGATATCCCATAGACATTGTGACTTTCTTTTTTTTTTTTGCAAAAAGAGACTTCTATTAAGTATTAAAGAAAACCGTTAGAGCAAGCTCCATACGGGATACATCATGCAATGCATGAAAAGATCAAGAGCCAAAAAGAAAGGATTGAGGCTGATAGTGCCATCTCAATCCGGTAGAAACCTCCGAGAAAAAGGGAGAACCCCTCCAAACTCGAAGAAATATAGTCTTCTAGAAGAGGCTGCCCGTGAAGGGCCCTGCATGCTAGCCCATATGGCTATCAAAGTGTAGACCGTGTCAGTCCAAATACCTGTGAACACCTGTGATGGGTGTATCTGGGTGCCATCCAAGGCCTTTGTACATCTGGCTCTCCAAATGTGCCAAGAGGAAATGCTAGCCAAAATCTCCCAAGAGGTGTCCACTGAAGCATGAGAAGCTCTGAAGGGAGTAAGTGGTACATCCTGAAGAGAGCAGGGCTCTATCACCTGCCGGCCGACCGAGAGTGCCCAAGAAGAAGGCTCATCCTCATAAAACACCTGGGGCCCAGTAAGGGATAACCATGCGACCGAGCCCCAAGTCATGAAGAAAGGGAAAGTATGAAAGATGCTGAGTATCCGAGCAACCCCATTCCAAACGGTCCTCGCCTGACTGCAGTCCCAAAGGCAATGTCGCACTGACTCCTCTGCAGAATGACAGCGAGGACAAGTGGGATCAGCCCCAAATCGTGATCTCCACAGGTTCACTGCAATCCCTCCATGAATAGAAAGCCAAAAGAAAAGAGTGATCTTTCTATTTCTGAGGGATTTCCAGAGCCTCCTCTAGAAATTTCTACGCAAATCTGCGGTGATGAAGAAGCTTTCCCAATGGGGGGCTCTGGAGGGAATCCAACCCCTACTGTTCAGCTGAAATCTCCTGGCATTACCAACCGTGAAACGAAAGAAGGGAACCCCCCTCTCTCGGTGCCCATGGTCTATCCACTCCCACTCTCCTGAGTCCCACTGCAAGCACCTAATAGGTGCACCTCCATATAACCACAACCTCCAGGATCCCAAGGCCAAGAGCAGAGGGTCGGGGTCTAAGTACCACTGCAAGCCCGCCCCATGGTCCACAAAACCAGCAATCCTGACAGGCTGAAAGGCAACCTCTAGAAGAATATACATTGTGACTTTCTAGAGTCTAGTGGCACACTATATAGTGTTGTACTTGTCTATTGTCTATCACATCAGTCAACATCAAGCTCTTTTGGTATCATGTGAGTACTTGTCCATTGCTTTCATTTCATTTCCATTATGCTTGTTATCTTTCCTTTCCATTCCTAGTGTTAGCTTGCTTCTCTCCCTACCACTATGATCTTTCAGGGACAAGAGCTGAGAGGTAGAGGAAGAGGAGAGGCACGGAAGGGGCATGTAAACAGCAGCTCAAGGACTTTCATTTGTAGCACCTGATTGCAAAAGGGGAGGTTGGAGGGGCGGGGGTGGTGAGACAAAGTTGAGGGCATTAGAGGGAGCTAGATTGTAGGAGCTTGGAGGAGGGGACCATGAAGTTTGGAGCCAAGATAAAGAAGACTAACCAGCTTCTATGTACAATAGACCAATCACTTACCCACATAGGTTGAGCAAGGTGCTTTTCAGAAGCAAACAGTGGATTGAGTTCCCCCCCTTAAAAAGAATAAATGAATTACGTACATCATTAAGAATTGAAATTTTCATCCATCATTACCAGATTTTGCCTCCTCTTCAACTCTGCCATGTCAAAATTTGCACTTTGCTCTAGTTTTGCAATTTTCTTTTCCAGCCTGTTTGATTGGAAGCAACTAATAGTTGAATTAGAAGTGGCTCATTATGTAAAAGTGCAGCCTTAATTTTGAGTATTTACAACTAGAAATCCCTCTCTCTCTCTCTCTCCACTACACACACACACACACACTTTTTTTTTGGGTGAAATTCATGTGTTCTTATATTACAAGAAACAATCCCCAAGAAAGAGACATGTAATTACAACATCAAGAAATCTTATTGTAAGACAAGAAAGCATGATAATCCTATGCATGTAGGCAGTCAAAGAAAGATTGCCGTATGATGCCCGGAAGAAGTGATACTTAGCCACTCCTTCCATAGAGTCCATAGTGCCCAATAGCAAACCCAATGAAAGAGAAGCTCAACAAGGCGAGCACCAAAGAACCTAATAGCTTGTCGAAGTGAGCACTAGGGAAGCGAGCTCAAAGTCACTGTTGTAGCCTAAACAAGAAATTCTATGAGTCAGCAGGGCAATGCCAAAATAAATCACGCATAGACTCCCACAAAGATAACATCTGTGACAAGTGGCCGTAGCAAAAGGTGACGAGCCAATGTTTAGGTGTATGGAGACACATGTCTCTATCCGCCTACTTGTCACTGATAGGCGGAGCACACCATGGTGACCAATAAGCGGGACATGCAACTTTTCTTCACACATTATAGATGTAGTTGTTTTGTTGTTCCTAGTTAGTCTATGTTGTATTGGGGAGATTCTTACTTAGAAGAACAAGAAGCCTCCTACACCTCCCTCTCTCTTGCTGAGTTTATGCTACCTAATTCATGTCGCTTCCGTAACATGGTATCAAAGCTTCACTCAAGGCATTCACACTCCTGATCTCTCAAAGCTTCACTCAAGGCATTCACACTTCTTTTCATTGTTACATCCAGATGTATTTGATTATGTATGATTAGACTTAGGATTCAGCACGGGTGATGATGCTCGTTTCAGTAGCTCCACCCTTACTGTGATTTGTATCAGGTTTTCTTTCAGTCTCATAGACCCATCGGTCTTCCGAATACTCTAATCAAATTTCTTTCTTTCCTTACTTTCTCACCACATCCACTTCACCTTCCGAGCATCTGTGGAGATCTCATCCACAAGCTTGTGGAGCTTCGATTTTGTGAGGTGCAATTTTCTTCTTCAGATTTGCAGTAGTGCACGCTATAGGGAGTGTAGCAGACTTCTGTGATGACAAGAAGTGTGGTGAGTGATTGTGGTTCCAGCCTATTGAAAGCTCATATCCACAGCTATTGTGGGGTGTCGACACTTTGCATCCATAGCTAGTGTGGAGTGCTGGAATCTCATATACACAGACATTGTGGAGTGTTAGAAGGATTCTACACTACAAACAGAAGTGCAATAGTCTGTTGTCCTCAGATGAAGGTTGTTTTCGTATTTCGACACAAGTTGAACATCAAGATCTTGAAAGTGACAACGAACAAAGAAAACGAGGAACATTAGCTGAAACTCAACAAAAGTGTAGCAACAAAGGCCAAAGGCAGTGCACAAGAAGTGAAGAACAACACTACAAGAGCAGCGGCAAGCATAGGGGGAGCAACAAGAGGTAACATATTAGCAATAGCAATAGCAGCGACACCCCTTTGCTTCCCTAGAGCCCATAAGATAACACTTCCAGAATTTTGTAGACTGTGGGTTGTCCAGGGTTTCCTTTTTGCAGTGTTTGCTGTCTATAACCCTGTGGAACAAGCTGCCTTGCTTCTATGGCTCAGTAATGAGCTTTTTTGCTTGTGGAATAGATGGAACATCCCCATACAGTGCAAAACGATCTGCTTTTGTTCTTATCTGGCCAAGAAGATTTATCCCTTTGAAGCAGAGGCACGGACTAATGCTTTGCAATGATATATGCACGTTGGAATTTCTGCAAGCAGTTTTGTGACAGTCTAGAACACTAAAATTTTTCTTTTTCAACATTGGGAGCTTCGAATTGATCTCTATCAGGCTGTCAAAAATTTTCACTAAATATTCTAGCCTTCCCCGAAGCTAGAAGATCATTTGGGAAGAGGCCGTTGTCACTACATTGCCATCTACAGTGGCTGGAATTGTTGCAAAAATTATTGCCTTGTCATTTTGGAAGGTCACCTACATCGTGTGGAAGTACCATAGAGCTTGGGTATGAATTCTACATCATTGTGCATCATATCTGGGAGCTAATGCAAGTTCTAGAGCAGCAGAAGTGATCATTTTACCTCATTCAGTTCATGCTACAATTATAGTGCAATTGCCAATTTTGGGACAGTTTTGGCAGCATGCCTTTGAATGTTTTTGGGATTCCCTGACATTGACGCAAAATGCAGTTGAATGCATGGTATATGCAGAGATATAAAGGCTTAATTTCAGTCCATCTTGAATACTTTGTTTATGCTCAGCTGGAGTATTCTGTGAATGCATTTGACCACTTACTGAAGGTGATTTTAGAGTGGTACTTGCTGGAAATTGTGGACAGCATATACCCCAGGCCGGTGCTGCCCCACTTGCATAGTTTATGCTCAGCTTGAGCAGAGTTTTGCATGCATTTGTTACAGTGAATGCACAAGGAATTTGTGCAGAAAAATTGGGCTTGTTTGTCCTTTTGTATTTGCTGATTTAAGCAGCAAATTGTATCAGCCTTTAAGAGGAAGCGTTTCAAGATCTTTTGCAGATTTTGTGCATTTCTAAATGGCACGTGAGTCATCTATGAATGTATCAGTCCTTATGGGTGAGAAGATCGGGAAGAACAATTACCTAGCATGGCGTTTCTGCATAAAGAATTTCATAATTGGCAAGGATTTGTGGGATATTGTCGATGGGACTGAAGTTAAAACCGAGGAATTGGATGGATCCCAGGTTCACCCCTCTCAGACATTGACCTATATATGGACTGATACTATATATACCTTGATGGCCATTTGGGCGAGCAGGCAAGGGTTATCGAGAGCAGCCTCTGCTACGAGGGACATTTTTTTCAGAGTATGGAGGGGATTCGCCTTTCTTCTACGACTTCAGCATCCTCGCAGAGGTTCCCGCTGGCGAGAAAAAAGTCGAGCTCTAGCAACAAGTATTCATGTCTCAAGTATCCAAGCTTGGCTATGGTCAAAGAGTAAGTTCACATCGTCTTTTGCATCTCATTGCGCACACATATCTTACTCACAAACTCCCTATTCCTGTTACAGGTCATAGGAATGCTGCATTTCACCAACCTTAACACACAACTTGTGGAATATCATGAGAAGTGCTCTTGGTCATCCTTATTGCTACACCTGTGCCTCCATCCAGTAGGTTCCAATCCTCAAAGGACGCATTTTCCTCCGAGACGGCTCTGATGTGGCTGTCACTATTCGTGACGCACATGTCCACAATTTGCTTATGAGTGTAGGAAGAAGCAAGCAGATATATGCTTGAGAAAGATCCCATAGGGTAACTATGCATAAAGTGATCAATCTCATGCAGGAAATCTATTGGCTATTCAGCATGTATTCGGTATTATGCAAAAGTCAAATGAGAAGTGGCATATGGATTCAGGAGCATCCAACCACATGAGTCCTCAAGTTGATTGGTTTGAAAGCATGCAATCCATTATGCAAGCATCTTATTGTATACAGGGGATGACAATTACACATACTGGGAATATACCCATAGAGTTGGAAGGTGGAGCTAAGTAGACGCTTTGTGAGGTTATGTATGTACCAAGTATCACGAAGAACCTTGTGTTAGTAGGACAAATGACCAAAAGAGATTTGGAAGTTCAGATTAATAAACATGGATGCACACTCTTGGATACACAGCAGAACATGTGTGTACTCAATCACGGAAAGAAAGTTAGCTGCTTGTTTAAGTTGAACGCCAATATGCCCAAGGAACGAAAGGATCATTTAGCCAAGCTACATGCTGAAATTTCAGATCTTGAAATGTGACACAAGCGCATTGGTCACATGAACTACTAGTGATTGCAAGGTCTCTCAGGGTTCAGGAGTTGGTACAGTTGTACTGCAGTTCAAGGTGCTTGGGCCATCATGTGTATGCAGTGCTTGCCAGTTTGCCAAGCAAGCAAGGAAGCCATTTCCTACTGATGGAAAGAGAGCACGGAAGGTTCTTGAACTTATTCATTCAGATGTATGGACAGCTTCCTAGCCGCCTAGCATGAGGGGGCTGAAATAAATTGTCTCATTCATTCACAATTACTTTTGCGAAAGACCTGGGTTTATTTCTTGTGTGATAAGTCTGACGGATTCAAAATGTTTCAACAGTTTAGAGCCATGGTTGTGTGTGAAACCGAACTGTGAATCATAACCATCCGTTTGGATGGAGGGGGAGAATATATGTCTAAAGAGTTTACTGCATATTTATAGCAGCATGGCATTCAACAACAAGTTTCATGCACATACACATTCAAACAGAATGGTGTGACAAAAAGGAAAAATCACAGCATTGCAGAAGTAGGGCGTGCGTTGTTAAATGAACAGAATGCCTATAGTGACAGTGCATAATAAGACACTGGAGGAAGTTTATTCATAGAAAAAGCCAGATGTATTCCATCTTAAATCTTTGGGTGTATTTGCTATATTCATGTACCAGATGAAAAGAGGAAGAAGTTAGATCCATAGGCTGGAAAAAACATCTTTGTTGGTTACACATCAGAGTCTAAGAGGTACAGATGTTATAATCTGGTCACCACGGGAGCTATGGATTAGTAGAGATGGTGTTTCCCATGAGCTTAGTAGCAGGTATAAGCCAGAGGTTGTTATGTCACATACATTCATGGATATGGCTAGAACTCAAGTGCAGGGACAGACGCATGAAGAGGTTACATCCGGGTCAGGAAGTGGAGTCACTACCATACAAACGATGAACCCATGGTCAAGCCAGCTAAGGGCAAATGCAAGAAGCACATGAATGCTTTGAAATGTAAAAAGTATGGCTGATATTACAGCAGCAAATCAGCTTTAAAACCATGATTTTACTGGCTCCACGTCAGTGCCAAACAGTCTACATTCCCATGCTCAAGGAAGCACTAATGCTCAGCCACATGATGCTGAGTTTTGTGACATCACGGGCTACTATTTTGAGCAGCAAATTGGCCTAAAACCTCATGCTCAAAGTACGTCGAAAAGCACTTTACCTCGCAGGTCGATTTGGGTGAGATACCCAATGGAGAGACCCACTTATGACAAATTTGCAGCAATACACCAAGAACCCGAGAAGTTTGAGGATGCCATTAAGCAGCCACAATGGATACAAGTCATGGATGAGAAGATGCATGCCTTAGAGCAGCAGCAAGAGACATAGTCGTTGACTTGCTTATGGGCAAGAATGTCATCATGTACAAATGAGTTTACAAGGTGAAAACATGCATTCTTGACATCCATCTGATGCATGTTTCAACCATTAGCTGTAGCTAATGCAACCACAATTGTCCTATGCTGACGATTCCTTCTTCACTCACCAGAATACTAAGAGAGATTTTTATTGCCTTAAGCGTACATTATCTGTATGTTGGCACCTGGTCTAGAAGTCATTTTTCAAAAATCTAAGCTTCTTCCCTTCCCTGTAAAAGATTGGCATCATATTTTATGGCCTGGGGAAATTGTCTTACTCACACAACTGATGTATCATCTTGGTTACCCTCTGGGATGGACAATCACTCGACACTAGTGAATGGACTAGGTGCTTGAAAAGCTGAAGAAGAAATTGGATTACTAGAAGCTGGCAACTTGGCCTTTACAGATCCGTTTTTGCATAGTTTAATCAATTCTAGTTGCCTATATACAAGTTTATTTACTTTTAATGATGCTTACCAAGCAGGATATTTAATCTACCAGCCAAAATGCCAGCAGCCTTACTATCTTGATACAGCTAGTTAATGACATGCTGCATTTTGTCCCCAAAGCCCAACAATCGCATAATCTGCAAGATGAAATCTAATTGTACAATATCAAAAGCTTTAGCAATATCCACTTGCAATAAGAAAAGATCTTGCTCAATATACTTAGTAGTCAACCCCCACATAGGCATTGGTAATATTATCTGTAATATTTCTGCGGGAAATGAGCCCATATTGGGTAGGGTGTAGACCCTCATGCCAAAAACTTTGATATGACTCATTATCATCTTTGCAACCAGCTTATAGATGACAGGCATGCGTGTGATGGGGGCCTCCAAACTCACACAAGTGTGTCTTGGGGAATAATTTTATCAAGCCTTTCTTCCAACTTGTTGGGCATCTGCTGGGTTTCCCAAGCATGATTAACCATATACAATAGTGCACGTGAAACAACATCCCAACATTATAGAAAGAATCCATTGTAAGACCATCCTAACACCGAGATTTTCATTTGCCACATGATTTGATGGCATCTTTTAATTCTCTATCCTTGAAAGGAGCTTCAATTTGCATGGCTTGTTGAAAAGATGAAATTGGAGTGAAGTTCCTATTATGCAGACGTCACAGCCAATGACGGAGAAACAACATTTCCAAAATGTTTAGCAAAGTCACTAACACATGCCCGAGCAAGTTATGCCCGCCGCGAATGGGTCCAATTACCATCCACATTTTAACACTGTAAATATTATTAGTTTCCCTCTTAAAATGCAAGCCTTTAAAAATTTGCCTAGAAGAGACGCCCTTTCAGTGAAAGCCCTTTGCAGAGCCCTTGTTTCCCAATTCTCAACCTTCCTACAACCATTACATCATAGGAAATGTCTAGCCCGACATAGGCAAGTATATACTTTTGTATATCCAATTGTATAAATTCAGATTTTTGTTGTACTAAAGTTCAAAATGAGAAGTTTTAGCTATTGGGGCTCTTGCACCTGCGTAGGATATTTCGATATACCACCTGGACGAAAAATCAAAGAATTTGTATTTTTGCTAAGGTGATAGAAAAATATATTTTGTAAGACTAGAATATATCCAATCGTACAAATCTAGATGTTTATTGTTCTAAAGTCCAAAATGATAAATTTTAGCAGTTGGGGCTTCCGCACCCATGCAAGATATTTCGATATAGTTGAACAGCTCATCACCACTTGGACGAAAATTCAAAGAATTTGCATGTCCGCTAAGGTGATAGAAAAATATATCTTTGTAAGACTAGAATATATCCAATCGTACAAATTCAGATTTTTGTTGTTCTGAAGTCCAAATGAGAAATTTTAGCTTTTAGGGGTTCTGCACTCGACCCAGGCAAGTAGCCTCATCAAGAGATAATTCCAAGAGTTGGCTGAGTTCTGTCAAGTTCTGACAGGTAATTTTAGCCTTGACAACATCTTCCCAAAGAGTACAATTGTCTTGCTTGCCATACTCACGAATCACATCTTGCATGCGGGTAACAAAAGCAATCCATTTAAAATCAGCATCGATGTGACAGTGTGCCCAAGAGAAGCAGTAACATCATGCACCATATCTTTGTATGCCTCATGCTGAAAATTACTATTATTTATAATAAGCAGCCTTTTATCAAGTAATCTATCATTGTGCACATTAGAAAAGGATAGCTGCAACCAAAGTGGAGCATGATCCAAATGAGGAAAAGCATAATCAGCCCACATATTGCAAGTATATGCATCATACTGATGCACATTAGCCATACGCCAATTATCCAAACGAGCCTGATATGTGGACTGCACATTATGCTGAAACGTATAGCCAAGAAATAAAGCCCGTGCTTCTTTCCAAAGGTTAGCAAGACCGGATTAGAGAAGTAGTTGAGATCACCGCTCTCTCTCCCAGGCAAGCATATGCGTATGACTGGAAGTATTATCTCTCGCTGCAGCACGTTATTGAAAATCCCACATGGGAAAGCATTTTTCCTCCAAGGATATTGTAGCTTGGCCTGCCAAATCAATGCTCTACTATGTGATGATTGCGGGGCATAAAATGAGGAAAACTCATAAATCTGTCCTTGCAAAAGACACTACATAACGATCCGTTGACTATCTCAGTCATTGAAAGCCACAACAGGCTTAAGAGCATGTTTAACAACAAGTATCACTCCAGAAAAGAGTTATCATCCACATTAAAAATATCATATCCTGCAAAATGCCCTGTTCAGCCTGCATAACCATGCTGATTAAGCTCCTGTAAGGCCAATATCAGGCTGCAATCTCCTGACATATGCCCATACAATCTTCCATTTTCGCAGGTCACAGATTCCTTGTACATTGTATGCTAAACACTTTATTGGTACTAGTAGATTATGATTATGCACGGCCAGTAGATTATGCATGGTCAATGTATGACATGGAAGATCCCTCCTAGCTAAGGCTAGTTTTCTCAGGGTTTGCCAACTTTCATTTGAAGTTTTTTCCTTGGATTTTGCCTAGGCTGCATAGGAGAATCGACCATTACCATTGCTAGAAGAAGGGCGTTTGGCCTTTCCTTCATCCTGAATTGTAGGAGCTAGTTTATTGATTTTATTTTTGAGCCCTGAGGACCAAGGGGCATCCTTAGTCTGCACTGAAGCACACATTGCTTCCGGAAGCATCTTGTGCAAACCCATGGGACATTATGAAGCCATGTGGCCATATTTTCGGAAGTGTAAGTTACCCATAAATTAACAATGAGAAAATCATAGTGCTGAGGATCAACTCTATACCATCAATCCAACCGAGCCCGATAAGCAGACTGAGCATTGTGTTGAAATGTGTAACCAGGCATCATAGGTTGTGATTCTTTCCATAGATCAATAAGAGAAAGCTGAGTCAATAACCACGTCTTCATGCAGCGTCGCCAGAGATGGGGTCCCACAGAGGCCAGCATCATGGAGCCACAGGATTTGCTTTTGGTACCTATACCAGCTCAGGATTCCCTGCCTACTTCAGCTGCAGGGTCAGAGCCTGGGAGGTGATTTCCAGCATTACCCTATGGCGGATATGGTGTTCGCGATGTTCTTTTGTCCTTGGGGGCCATTTATGCACGGAGGCTGGCACTCTTGCTTCCATTTGGGCAGAGATTATCTTCACTCTCAGGAGTCAGTGGGAGCGGTGTACAGGCACCTCTTCGGCAGCTTGTGGGAGACTTATATCCTTCATGAGGACATGGGACTGCTCCTTGTTTTTTCATTTGACCCCTTTTGGGATGTCGTGGCATTTTAGACCACCACCATGGCTTTTTTGCCACATTGTTGAGGCTAGGGATAGAGTACTTTCTCTCCCACCTGTTGTATGATTTGTTTTGAATGGAATATATCACTCTTTATTTTAAAAAGAACACTGACATGAATGAAGAAAAAGTACTAGAGGATGCATTTGTTTTACACTTTGATGGATCTTACAAAAAAAGTTAAAATAAAAGTACAGGAGGAATTGTCATTTATGATCCTGGAGGAAAGGAGATTCGAAAAATGGGAATTCAGCTTGAAGCCAGCAGTAATAATGAAGCTGAATATGCAGCCCTCTTCGAAGGTTTGAAAGAATGCATTAGTCTGGGGATAAAGAGACTCATGATTAAGGGAGATGCTCTGTTGGATGTGAAGCAAATTTTAGGTGTCTGGAAGGTTAAGCATGTTCATTTGAAGAGATCGATAGGCGCGGTGAAGAAACTGTTAAATCAATTGGATGCCTGGACACTCCAGCATATTGAAAGAGGTAAGAATGTAAATGTACATGATGCTGCGCAGGAAATTACAGCAGCCTATGTTGATGCAATAGGAGTGCAGGAACCCTTATACAAAGGAAGGGAGACATTAGCTTGTGAGGAAAGCTTCCTGTTAACTGGTAAAGTGCCTAAAGAAGTTCCGAAACAAAGAAAATACAGATTTATTAAAAGCTGTACTTCTTATTGTCTGATAGATGATGTTCTTTACATGAAAGGGGCTGATCAGGTGCTCAGAAGAATTCCCTGGCATGAGGAAGTTTTTCATATTCTACAAGCTAATCATGAGGGAGTATGTGGAGGACATTCTTCTTTCAAAAATCATGCTGAGGAAAATACTTACAGAAGGATATGTGTGGCCATCCCTCCAGAGAGACATAAGACATTGGTGCAGGTCATGCCTACAGTGTCAGCAGATGAGTAAGAGGATTTTATATCCAGAACTCAGAAATATCATGTTTGCTTATAATATTTTCGAGAAATGGGGAATAGATGCCATCCGTCTACCCATGACAGCCAAGGGAAATTGTTATATGCTGACAGCTGTGGACTATTTGACGAGATGGGCTGAAGCACGAGCAGTACAGGCTGTCAATGCAAAATCTGTATGTAAATTTGTGTATGAGGATATCTGCTATAGATTTGGTGTACCACTGGAATTGCTTTCTGATAGAGGTCCAGGTTTCAGGAGTGAACTGATGGATTTATTATGTGGTAAGCTGAAGATTAAACACAGATATGCAAGTCCCTATTACCCTCAATGTAATGGGATGAATGAAAAATTTAATGGTGTGTGTACTAATATCATGGGAAAGATTATGAGAACCTATGAGAAGGAGTGGGATCTTGCTTTGCACTGGGCTTTATGGACTTACAGAGTTGCAATAAAAGAAGGCACCCAGTTTTCACCATTTCATCTTGTTTACGGGAAAGAAGCTCTATTAGCCTTGGAAGTAGAAATTCCTGCATTACAGATGTTAATGAAGATAAATGAGGATTCAAATTCTACTTTCAAGAACCGGTTATTGGATTTGCAGGAAGCACAACTAGACAGGCAAAAGGCAGTGGAACATTATGCTTTAATTCAAGAGGAGAATCAGAAGAGAGCAAACAGGAAATTCAAGGAGGGTGATCTAGTTTTAAGATACAACAGTAGTCTGGATTCTACCTTCAAGAAGAAACTTGTGACCAAATGGGATGGACCTTTTCGTGTGACGAAGAAATTCAAAAATGGATCATATCAACTTGAGGATTTGGATGGTCAGTAGCATAAGAATAGAGTCAATGGCTTCAGACTAAAGAAATACTTTCATAGGATCATGAGTGTGGGCGGCTGTGGACCTACTGTGATGAAACCAGACAAGTCGGAAGACCTCATGGATGAGGATATCTATGAAGAAATGCAAATCTTATATACCTCTATCTGCAAGACATAAATGTCTGCAGACTTAGAGATGGCAAAATGATAGGACAAAATCTGTATCAAGTTTTTGAGACTGTATATAGCTGTGGGTAGGCACATAGCTGTACACATCTAGGGTAGGTGTGGGCTTTTGGCATTTGTGGAATTTTCTTTCACAAGCATGATGGACTTATGTATAGTTTTTTGAGATAATAAAGTATGTTTTGCAGGGACTTCATGGGAAATGATGAAATGCAATGTGGTTGTACCAGACTTCCAGAGCAAGGGTGTCTAGTGTGTGATCAAGCGAAATGTTTTTGGGGTCATGTAAAGTCAAGTCATGAAGGGTTTTTTTATATTTTCATGAGTCAATGTGCACTTGCATGTTACAGGAATTTGATATGTTTTGGTACCCATGTCAAAGGGCTTTTCATGTGTGTGTACGGGGTTGCATGCAAGCTTTAATGTGCATGCTAATGTTTGTGGGAATTGTGTGACTAAAGGTCCAAAATGTGCATTTAATGTGATTTGGGGGAAATGTCTTGAGAGTGGTAAAATGTCACTGATGAGGTGGCAGATTAGGCTGAGGTGGCTGGACTAATTGGAAAGGCATCCTGCTCATGCAAAGGTGGCTACGTGATGGATGAAGGGATGCTTCTCGACGACGAGGTGGCATGCTACGTGAAAGGAGGCTACTATATGTGTGAGCAGGAAGCTGAAACCTATGCATGAAGACATCGTGTGTGTGACGAAGAGAGCTTTGTGAGCCAAGGAAGCTGCAGTGGTGATTGTGTACGTGACGGGTGTGGGATTTCGACAGCAGGAACTTCGAGTATATGGGCTCCAGGTACTTCGTGTTGACGAACTTTGTGGCACAATTGGCTTTGGCTGGAGTCTTGTAGCAAACTCTATGGTAGTTGCTTGAGGCGCTTCTGCTGGCTGGGATTCCAGAGCGACGCAGAGGCTGTGAGCGACAGAGAGTATGCACCATGTGCTTCTTGGTTTCATGGGGAAGGCGTCGCTACTACGCAGGCTGAAGGACCTTGAAGAGGCGTGAGCTCCATGAGCTCTATAAGCATGAGAGAAGTCGTGAAGGTGGAGATGAGCGACGTGCTGTAGCAGACTAGCGTGGAGAGCACTGGCTATTGCTCTTATTGGGAGCTGCTGGATTTGAGGAGGATGACTATGCGGGCAGTTTGCTTTGGAAGGAGCTATATGGCTGTGGCGTCATTTCTGCTGGCTGTAAGTCCTTGGACGGAGGTTGTGTGTGAGTAAGAGGATGCTGCAATGTGCACACGGGTTGGCTAGTTGTGGTGTGAGCACTCAGTTGCTTCAAAGCTGGAAATAGTGAGGCCTTTGGCCACAAGCGGGTGCCGGGTGTTGCTCTAGAGGCCTCAACTGATAGAATTTCCACAAATGGCGGGCTGCATCATTGCTAGTGCTCGATGATGATCTTGGGAAAGATATGATAAGATTAGCTTGTGGGTTGATATCTTGAAGAGTCACGAAGATAGCCTTCATGTGGGTTGTGGGTTCATAGTATTTCTGAGGCTGACTGTTTTTTGAGTTTTGGGGGGAAGTTCAATTCTAAGTTCAGTTTGTTTCGGACTGTGTAGTCTTTTGGTTCTCTCTAAGTCTATGTGATCTATGTTCAGTCAGTTTTTATGGGGGTTTGTCTCGGTGCCTATTACAAAGACACATACTCTGGAATCTGGTTCATAAGCTCATCATGTACGAGCCCACAGTGCAGCTGATCCCTATGAAGTCTCAACTATCTGACGTGGTGAAGTACATAATTCATGGTTGTCTTTCCTTTTTTTCCTTATCAACGGCTTAAGAAGCGGGCTTTCCTTATGCATAGGATGGATGAGGTGATCAGTTCTTTTCGTGGAGGAGATCCTACCACGGGATGGGGACTCCTATCAGAAGGGAAGTCGCCCATTCCCATCACAGATCCCGTAGTCTGGCACACATATGCTTGCTCTCTGTATGATGTCCCAGGTCAAGCACCACCTGATATGTCCTCTATGCCTAGACCCACCACATGTCACCTATTTACTTTGCAGAATGTACGAGCTGCCCTTCTTCGGCTTCATAACCGACGATCACCAAATCATGAGGGACTATGCATTGAGCATTTTGCGCATGGGCAAGAGATCCTGCACAGCTGGTCAATCATGCCGTATGCCATGGCTTGCCACCTACCTGGAGCTCCACCACCATAGTACCGATACACAAGGCAGGTGATCCCATGGACACTGGTGGGAACTACCGTACTCTTATGATTATATACCTTTGTTTGACTAGAATAAGTCCAATCATACAAATTTAGATTTTTTGTTGTTCTAAAGACCAAAAATCTACACAAAAAATAAAAGGGAAAATGAAAGAGAAGAAAAAAGAAGTAAACAAAAACTTTTATGAAAAACAAAAGGAAGACATGCTTAGCAAGCAAAGCAACACTTATGTCGTCATCAGTGCCCAAGCATAAGCAGCTATACTGGGTTTCTAAAGACCCGCGGAGTCTCTTGGGCAAACCCAGTGCTTACTAAAATACGTCCAAAAAAACAAAACAAAACAAAACAAAAGAGAAAGAAAACAAGAAATAAAGAAGAAAGGAAGAAGGTGACGAAGCAAAAATAAACAAGCAAGTCAAGAAACAAAAAAACAAAATCTTTCAAAAAACTGAAATTAACGCTCTCTCTCTCTCTCTCTCTCTCTCTCTCACTCTCATTCTCACTCTCACTCTTATTTAAAACATAAAAAACTAAAAGGACCCTTTACACTTACGTATCGCTTCCTACAAAGAGGCAAAATTACATTCCTAACTTAGAAAGCACAAGCATACTCAATCAAACTCTCTTTTGAAACTAAGATTGGCCACACTTTAGCTAAGATAAATGGATCGGTCCTAGAGAGGGAGATTAGCAGCCACACAGAGAGTCATGGACAGTGGGCACTTGGGCAGGCACGATTTCGGAGACATCACTCCACCCTAGATCACATTTTCACCCTGAGGGCTATTATTGAGGAGGCGAAGTCGAGGCGTCAGCATGTCTACACTTGCTTCGTAGATTTTCATAAGGCATTTGATACTATCCCACGCTCTCGCCTGATTAGGAGGCTACAGGAATTACCGCTCCCAGATATCATGATTTGGGGGGTCATGAGTCTATATGAGTCTGTCAGAGGGAGATACGTGCCCCAGGAGGCTTATCATACTGGATTGAGAGCACCATCGGAGTTCAGCAAGGCTGTCCCCTATCACAAACCCTCTTCGGGCTCTATATTGACGAGATCACTTCTTTTATCGATTGACTAGGCGGAGAGGGTTCGCTCCTGGCTGACCTGATGGTGCAGATATTGTTGTATGCCGATAGTCCTCATATCATCCTTAGCAGGAGGGCTGCAAAAACATCTAGAGGCTCTGGAGGTGTTCTGCAGGGAGAAAGAAAGAAAGAAAGTTTATTAAAGTCTTCGGGAGACCGTGAAGGTCTATGAGACTAAAGATAACTGATACAATGAGCATAACGGTGGCGGTCTCAAAACGGGCCAGCCAACCATTTCTACAAAAAAGAGGTTATGAAGGACAGTGTGTCTAGTCCTGATACAAAAAATATGTGTCTACCTCCAGATGATACAAAAAAGAAGAAGGGGGGGGCACCAAAAATGGGGTAGAGGGGGGAGATACAGTATATATGTGCAGGTGGTGATCGTCAGAGACCAATCATAGAGGGGCCGTCAAATGGGAGGCCGGAAAAAACCCTGCGATAGATGATTGGCCTCTGACGTCACGCGGCCTAGTCGAGCTCGGTCGTCGGGGGCGGCGGGTGGCCCTATGGATGAGGGCAACGGTAACCCCGGTGGGGCGGGCAGAGAGCAGAGACGAGATGTCATGGACCTGGATGTGTGAGTCTGTCCACTGGCGCAGCTGTCGTGGCTCTGGCTCTCGTTCACGTCCGCGTCGTCGGCTAGACTGAGGAGAGGTATCCTGTGACTGGAAGAATCAGTGACAGTTAACCTTGGGAAGACCAAGGTTATGGTCTTCAACACCTCGCGAGCAACGTCCCGTCATCATAGTTTCACATACTGTGGCGAGCCTATGGAGATAGTGTAGTCCTACACATCTTTGGGGAAAATATTCACTGGACTAGGTTTCATGATGATCCATGCAGGCACGGCACAACTCACACGAGGACGGGGTGTTCTGGCCCGATTCGAGAGGCGATGCTTCCAGGCACACTTCTAGGACCCCCTGACGAAGGGCTAGCTCTTTGACACATTGGTGAGACCGACTGCCATGTACGCAACACCTTTTTGGGGGAGTGATATTTCAGCGACAAAGTGGAAGAGATTTGAGAGACTGCAGGTGACCATGGGATCCAGGATGATTCGGAGTAAACCCTCAGTCCCCCATCAGATTATACAGGTAGAGCTCACCATGACCCCTCTCCAGGTTGATGCCATCTTTCGGACAGTGACATTCCTCCACAAAGTTTGGACCTTACCCCAGGGGAGACTACCGAGGTTAGCACTTGAGTCCTCCAGGCGATTAGCAGAGAGTGGTATTGATATGGCATAGTACGCACGGATATCCACATGTTTTGGTAGTCACGCAATTCAAATGGACAGACTTTCCCCCTTTCAGTACAGTTTGGACGCACCACCCGAGATGATCCCACGAGATGAGATCAACTGTATCATACGGTTGGACCTCCTCCAGTTCCATACATCTAGGGCTTGGGGTTGCGAGTCTTGTCACATTAGCTGAGGATTGAGGCAGGGAGAGCTGCGGGCATACCCAAAGAGCAGAGGACTTGCACTTATGCCAGATGGCGGAGATCGAGACAAAGGAGCACTTTCTATGTGTCTGCCCAGTCTATTATGAGATCCGAGGATGATATCACTACCTCTTCTAGGAAGGGCATGGCTTTGGTCCACTTACACGCTTGATCCATTTTCCCGATCAAGTCTGCGTTGGGCTCTATCTGATTGAGAGCAGCAGGGATTGAGGCCACCGGTCACGAAGATCGACAGAGCACAGACACTTGTTACAGAATTGTATGCATCTAAGTCAATTGCTGACGGCGAGGCTGAGGGAGAGGAGCTTGATGAGATGAGAGCATCATGGACTAGCAATGGGAGTCTCCACCACTTGCTGCCAGACAAGAGACACGCACTCCACATGCGACATGGAGAGGGCCATGCATGATCGAGGTCAGGGCTATCTTAGTCCTCATAGGTGACCACCAGAGACGAGGAGTCACCCTTGATGTAGCCCTTTAGAGACAAAATCGAGGAGACCACACCCTCCACCGCATCGAGAGACAGCTCGATAGACACAGATACGAGAGCTTCTCACATCTCATCATAGAGCCACTAGGTTACCTAGATATATGGAACCTGGGCATGTACTAGAGAGCGAGGAGACCGCCTCCCCCACCGTAGTGTGAGCAGACCGCGCCCCCCACTGCAGCGCAAGACAGCTCGACAGACGTAGATACGAGACATCTTCGCAGCCCACCAGAGAGCCATCACTGTACCAAGCTTTGGTTTCGTCCCAGCACCTGAATAGATTGATTGATTGTTATGGCCCACTACTTTTTTCCTCTATGATTATGATTCTGTTAGCATAGATTAATACTCAACAAGGGTCCTAGCGTACCCTTTGCTTCAGCCCACTGAGGCTTGTATGAGTTTGCTTTTCTGTGTACTTTGTCCCATAGGCCCGTGAGGCCTCTCATGGACGTTAATATATCTTTCTTTCTTTCTTTTCTCCTGATTTTTTGCTACTCTACTACTTTGTTCACTAGCTTAGCACTTTAGCTTTCACCAAGGGCCTTAGTGAGCCCTTTGCTTCAGACCTAGTGGCTTGTGTGAGTTACCTTTTGGTTTTGCATTTGTCTCATAGGCCCGCGAGGCCTCCTGCAGATGTTAGTACATCTCTCTCTCTCTCTCTCTCTCTCTCTCTCTCTGGCCTACGTATTGAATTCAATGCATATGGAATCAATACCCTAGCCTCGATCTTGGCGAGCTTTTCAATAAAGTAGTCTGCATAGGTTTCCCACACACTTGGACACTTAACACCATCAACCCCATACACAAGGCAGGAGATCCCATGAACCGGGAAAACTACAGGACCATTAATGATTGGGCATGTCATGTCCAAGATCTATGCATCAGTACTCGACGCAAAGGTTAGCATGGTTGCAAAGCTTCATGGTTTCAGAGCCGTGGGACAAGCACGCTTTCGGATAGATCACGGGACCATGGATCATATACTTACTCTTAGGGGGGTTATCGAGGAGGCTAGGGCACAGAGACAGAGAGTCTATTGTTGCTTTGTGGATTTTCGCAAGGCATTAGACACAATGCCGAGGGCCAGACTCATCAGAGTTTACATGAGTTAAGATACGACCAGGAGGTGTTGGAATGGTCACCTCCCCATCTGTAAGCCCCCATATGAGGAGAGCATGGGGGGGGTGAACCTAAGCACAAAAGCATGGTACCCAGGTGCTAGTGAAGGGCCTGGCAGAGGCAGCTCAAGGCGCCTTCATGGCAGGATGCAGTCACGTAATAGGCGACCCGAATGGCAAGGGTTGCAGGCAGGATCTCGACCTGCAGCAAGCCCTGGACAAGGCGCAATGACATCAGCAGGAACAGCAGCGCTTTGGGGCCTGGAAAGTAACCTGGCAGGAGGCGATACATGCAGGGCTCATAGGCGCCTACTAGAAGCACATGGCAGGCCAGCACAGCAGGCTGGAACAGGCCTCACATGGAGGCAAACAGTGGCGCAGGGCCACGTGGCAAGGCGGGGGAGCAGAGGCTGGCAAAACCCCCGGCCTGGTCAGTAGGTTGACCCCAAGGGGGTCGGTTTTGGTCGGCCAGGGGCAGGGGGCTGAACCGACCAGCAGTCGGCCCTTTCTAGGGCTGCTGGGTCGGTTGGCTGGCCAGGCTCTTGGGCCTACATAAGGAGGGCCTTTGTGCCCTCATAACACATCACTTGCAGCAGCAGTTCAGGGAGCAGAAGGAGCAGCAGAACAGGCACCTGTGGGCCTCTCTCTCTAGGAGGATTCAAGTGGGCTGTAGAGCTGCAGACCTACCTCAGAGTGCTGCCCACCTAGGCTGGTGCAAAGACAGCAAGGTGGAAGGGATCTAGACGAATAGTCTACAGAAGCTCGAGGTGGAGCACGCGGACTCGAGTCTAGAGATAGCCAGCAGATAGGAGAAGGACTTTGTGGTAAGATCAGAGGACCACACCATTGGTGGGACTCTGGATCTGTCTCTTTTGTATTGTGTCCATAGTTGTGGACGGAAATATATATTTTGGTGGTTTCTCTATCTGGTTGGTTCATTGTCTATTGATGAGTCTGCACACCTATTGTATGCACATAAGTAAAGAAGTCTGTGATTCCACACCCACACCGCACACTGTGTGAGCTCCTAGGCATTACTATAAGTCTTCCGCTGCATGTACCCTCTGTTGGGTATTTTCTAACATGGTATCAGAGCCCAAGTAGGAGGCTCACTGGTGTGGGAGCCTGAAGGCAGGGACCTTGCTGAAGGACGACCCTGATTCAGAAGCTCTAGGGAATCGACTTCCACGACTGGAGGATTGTGCCCTTGCGAGAAGGAGGGTGACTCAGGTTCAGTCAGGTGCGTTCAGAGTTCTGGTTTACTGAAATTGAGTTTGGTTGACTTTGCTGAGTGGTATATACAGCAGAGATGTCGACCTCTACAGCCTCTTCAGCCCCTGCTTTCCCTTCCTCCTCCTCCAGTTTTCTCTCTTTCACTATCCCTAACTTTGGAGAGTCTGGGAACCTGGACGGGACTAATACCCGATCTGGAAAGTGAAGATCCGGAGTCATTTAGTGGCTCGGAAGTTGTGGAAGCTGACCACGGGAGAGGAGTCGAAGCCGGAGGACAGTAAAGGGGAGGTACTCATGGCAATAGACAGAGAGGAGCTTGAAGCTTGGGAAGAAAGAGATGCCCATGCCCTGGCAATAATCATAGGGACTACGGCGGACTCTGTTCTTCTGCATATCCAACTGGCCGAGACGTCAGTAGAGGCGTGGGCCACACTGAAAGATCTGTACGAGACAAACAATACCTCCCGGATTGTGCTTCTTCAGCATCAACTCTACAATCTTGATATGGAAGAAGGCGATACGATACATAGCCATTTGACGAAGGTCAAGGTGGTGCGGGATCAGCTGGCAGCAATTGGTCAGAAGACAGACTCATGCCATCTGGCCTTGATGGTACTGAGGAGATTGCCTCGGAGTTTCAAGAGCTTTGTTACGGCTGTGACAGCAGCTTAGAGGACCAAACCTCTGACATTTGAGGAGTTGTGTCCATTACTTCTACAGGAGGAAGCTCGGGAGAAGCTCTACAACGAGGACAAAGACGACAAGGCGATGCTGGCAAAGGATTCTGCTGGGAAAGGAAAGGGCAAGCCTAACGGTGGCAAGTCCAATAAAGACGACTCTGACGACGAGGGGACTTCGAAGAGAGAGCACAAGAAGAAGTGTTTCTATTGTGATACGCCCGGACATTTTGCAAAGGACTGCAGAAAGAAAAAGGCAGATCTAAAAAAGGAGTCTGACTCAGATTCAGAGGGAAAGGCCAAAGCAAATGTGGTAGTCGAAGAGTTGTTCCTGGTGACATCACCGAGTGTTACCGAGGTCAGATATGTTGATCCAGAAATCACAGTAAGGATGTCTGACATAGAGATGTGGGTCGACGAGGAGTTAGATGCCTTTGTAAAGGTGAAGGACAGCATGGAGCGCTTGGTACCTTCCAGGTGTGTGGCTGTTGACACTGACACGAGGATGGATTCCATGGAAGGCCCTGGGGTCTCATGGTCAGATGGATGCTGGATTTCAGAAGGGGACATTACAGGATTACACAGGATCTTGGTAGGTGCCTCATTGAGGTACAGGGTTTGCTTTCAGAGCGAACATTCAGGCAGTACAACAGTCTGGTATGTATTTGATATTCTGCATTTGAGCCTTTATAGCATGCTGTGGAGAGATTCTGCTCTTCATTTGTCTTAGGTGATAAGAGATTGGAAGGAATTGGCCTTCTTCGAAGGCAGAAGGGGAAGTATTGGTGCTTCTTCAAATCTTGGACGCAGATTGCTAGAAGGTGATGGACAAAGAGTACTGAAGCCAGAAGAGTACCTGCTTGAGAACTCAGCGAGAGTTCATGGTCCAGGTTATCTGGAAATATTCATTGGTTGCAGACCTTGCCAAAGGAAGGACGGGTTGAAACAGACCCTCAGAGCATGGTGCCTGGAAGACTCCAGGTTGTTCACTCATTATGAGGGGGACGACTGGAAGATCGTGATGGCTGGATTGCTCGAGTTCAGAGGCGGGAACGTGACTGAAGGAGGTGGTACCAGGAGGTGCTACCAGAATTGGACCTGTGTACCAGGATGGTGTGCGGAAGCGGAACCAGACCTGGTGGAGCAGGAGCCACTGGATGAAAAGCCAGGAAAAGATTTCGACACCGAAAGGTTCCAGAGGACTACGACCAGGGAGTTACTGGAGCATCGTCATCGACGTGTTGGCATTGGGCCGAGATGTGTCGGTGAGAGGGGGTGTTGGAATGGTCACCTCCCCATCTGTAAGCCCCCATATGAGGAGAGCATGGGGGGGGTGAACCTAAGCACAAAAGCATGGTACCCAGGTGCTAGTGAAGGGCCTGGCAGAGGCAGCTCAAGGCACCTTCATGGCAGGATGCAGTCACGTAATAGGCGACCCGAATGGCAAGGGTTGCAGGCAGGATCTCGACCTGCAGCAAGCCCTGGACAAGGTGCAATGACTTCAGCAGGAACAGCAGCGCTTTGGGGCCTAGAAAGTAACCTGGCAGGAGGCGATACATGCAGGGCTCATAGGCGCCTACTAGAAGCACATGGCAGGCCAGCACAGCAGGCTGGAACAGGCCTCACATGGAGGCAAACAGTGGCGCAGGGCCACGTGGCAAGGCGGGGGAGCAGAGGTTGGCAAAACCCCGGCCTGGTCAGTAGGTTGACCCCAAGGGGGTCGGTTTTGGTCGGCCAGGGGCAGGGGGCTGAACTGACCAGCAGTCGGCCCTTTCTAGGGCTGCTGGGTCGGTTGGCTGGCCAGGCTCTTGGGCCTACATAAGGAGGGCCTTTGTGCCCTCATAACACATCACTTGCAGCAGCAGTTCAGGGAGCAGAAGGAGCAGCAGAACAGGCACCTGTGGGCCTCTCTCTCTAGGAGGATTCAAGTGGGCTGTAGAGCTGCAGACCTAGCTCAGAGTGCTGCCCACCTAGGCTGGTGCAAAGACAGCAAGGTGGAAGGGATCTGGACGAATAGTCTACAGAAGCTCGAGGTGGAGCACGCGGACTCGAGTCTAGAGATAGCCAGCAGATAGTAGGAGGACTTTGTGGTAAGATCAGAGGACCACACCATTGGTGGGACTCTGGATCTGTCTCTTTTGTATTGTGTCCATAGTTGTGGACGGAAATATATATTTTGGTGGTTTCTCTATCTGGTTGGTTCATTGTCTATTGATGAGTCTGCACACCTATTGTATGCACATAAGTAAAGAAGTCTGTGATTCCACACCCACACCGCACACTGTGTGAGCTCCTGGGCATTACTATAAGTCTTCCGCTGCGTGTACCCTCTGTTGGGTATTTTCTAACAGGAGGTCGCTTGGGCAGACATGGCACTGTATGAGAGAGTATCAAGTTAGGTTATGACAGGTACAGGGTGGACAGAGGAGATCATGAGCACCATTGGGGTCAAACAAGGTTGTCACGTATCTTTGTCCTCTACATAGATGAGCTTGAGACCTTTATTGGGACCCTAGGATAGCACTACAAGGCCGACATGGGGGTATGCAACATTGGCCAGACTCAAGCAACATTTCTTCCACTCTCATTTCTAGGACCCCTAGACCAAAACCCTCCTCTGTGACTCTTTGGTTCATCCAGCATACGTATGGCAGCCCTTGTTGGGGGCCAGACCTATCAGAGATAGAGTGGGCTCGAGTTGAGAGGCTTCAAGTGCTCATGCTATCATGGATGATTCACAGTAAGCCCTCGGTCATACACCAGAGTGTCTTGGCTAAGTTTGGAGCATCCCCGCTACAACTCGATGTGGCGTTTCAAGTTATCATATCTCTACCGCATCAGATAGTATGGCTCTTCCACCACAGGGTGACATAGGCTTCCTTGATTGACATTGTCCTCATCCATAGCCCTGGTAGTAGAGGGTGATCAGAGGTGTGGGTATGCACACACATGCAGATGGTTTGAGAGCTTGGGACTCCACATAGACAGGTTACCTCCATTCTAGCACAGCATCGAGGCTCCTCCATCCCACTTACATATCACGACATGAACCAGGTCATCCAAGAGGATCTCTTACAATCACACACATTTAGGACCTAGTTGGCACCCCAGGACCTCCCTGTCAAGCTAACCTTCTACAGAGATCACTGCCTGTGGATTTCAACAAAGGGCTTAATCAATCTGCCAAGATATACACGGATCCACCTCGCCCACTCATTGGGGATATCGATCAGACAGTTCCTCATTTCATCACATCGCTTCCATATTGAGAGTGGTCGAGGGCATACCCAAAGAGGATCATATCTGCACTTTATGCGATCACCACGAGATCGAGTCAGAAGAGCACTTCACTCTCAGACCCCACGAGATCACACTATCTCTTCAGGGATGGATTCGGACCCCTATCCAGTCTCCTTTCCTACCTAGATTAGAGATGCTTGGTGGCCGTCATCCATAAGGCTGTTTGACACAGGGAGTCTTTGCTCTGGACACATGGATGTGATCATGGAACCAGTCACACTCCTCTCAGAGCATGATCACTGAGTTCTTCGAGCCAGATAGCAGTGATCAACAGACTTACAGAGATGATGGACACGAGGACCCAGCCAGAGATACGACAATCTCACCAGAGACTGAGGCGCAGATCACATAGGGGACCTCCCCTCTATGTTCACTAGACCGAAGACATGACACACAAGGGTGACAGTGGCGCTTGTTCGTCGCAGGGCCACAACTAGGAGACCACAGTGGGCCACACATGCTGACCAGTGCCAGCACTCCATAAGTTTTATGCCACCACAACAGCCTCACACAGTGATGCCCCCTTCTCCGGATCGACACCTCACCTCAGAGATCTTTCCTCTCTCTATAGTGATGTATATGGTTATTATGTCTTTTTTGTACTCATCATGGGTGTTGATGCCCACCTAGCGGGCATTATTAAAATCCCCACAAAGAAATGCATGTTGCCTCCAGGGATATTTCTGCATAGCTTTTCAAATTTGTGCTCTTCAATGAGAAGATTGAGGAGCATAAACCGAGGCAAATTCAAGTATTTCGCCCTGAAATAAGACACTGAATAATGATCCATCTGCCATCCTTTTCATTTAAAGACACCATAGGGTGATGAACATGCTCAAAGAATGCTCAATATATCATACCCAGCAAAGTGACCCGTCTTGCCTGCATATATATGCTGATTGTGCTCTTGCAGAGCCACTATATCAGGCTGCAACTCATTTACATATGCCCACACAAGGTTCCATTTCTGAATGTCTCATAAACCCTGTACATTAAAAGTCAAGCACTTGATTTATTCAAGCATGTTTACAGAAATGCATTCGTACATAATTTCTATAGTTTGCTTTGGTCATCACGATTGAGATACGCTCGACCATGGGAATTATATCCAGCTTAGGTTGCTTTTGGCCCAAATTCTAATTTCTGCTTTTTCTTATGTAATGTAGAGGTCTTTTTCAATGAGAGGAATAAAGGAGAGTGGGCATGGACAAAAAAGCACCGTTGTACATAAGCATTGTTTTGATATTCCTGCTTTAGCTTCTCCTCCTTCAAAAAGTTGACTTCTTTTTCAAGGCTTGCCACTCGTGCATGGCTTTCATCAAGCTGTTGAATTACATTTGCAAATGCAGCTTGATACAAAGTACCTGTATGGCAAAAAGTAGTTGACATAAGTAACTGCTTTGGCATACCTTCATAAGAGCATCAAACCTTGGTCCTCGATGAATTGACTCATATTTGACACATGCAGTTAGGATAAGGAGAGTTGAACTGGAATGTGTTCGGATCAAGTAGCATTAGAAGCTTCTGCCCTAATGCATTAAATAAAAATTGCTAGGAATGCCCTCACATTTATTCGTAATAGAGAGCTTCAACCAGCCACATAGTCTCTTTTATATCACACTTATAATGAAAGTAAAGCAAGCCTTTCAGCCTTCTCCTCGCGCATAGCGGCCGGCCATTTACCCAACGAAAATTGACTTTAAACTCCCAACATAGACTTTCTCTTGCTTATTGGCTGTAATTTATGGCCATGGACTTGAGTAGCGACAGAGAGTCACATTCACAAGCACATCACTTCTTTTGGACCTGTTAAGGAATCATCCTGCTGCTCACCCTTGTCATCACTTCCTGTGTGACCGCTAGAAGCCTCCCATTCATGAGAAGATGACAATGTGGCCGAACTTTTTGGTGTCCCTGGTTCGCGAAGAACGCTCTACTCATGACAAAATACCACAATTGGAATAAGATATAAGGTCCAAAGAGCAAGAGGACGATAATTATCCTCATCAGCAAAGTGAAAGCTATATCGTGACAGAAAGCAGTCGCGTTCAATCAGAATTTGTTTTAGGAAGGGGCTGAAGCGAATGGTGCGTAGGATACTTGCATCGCGAAACGTCCAGATTTTGACAAAAGCTCACCATTCTTCCACTGTCGGGAGCCCGATACTCTTTATTGAATCTTGGCGTTTCATGAGAATCGCTTTCGCCACCTTCAGAAACCTGCGATAGCATTCAGATTGCAAGGCCAAATTCAGATGCCGTAAGGCTCCAACGCCCCATTAAAAGGATCGGACAGAGGCTAAATGTTAAATTCGTACCGCGAGCTCGCTCAAAAGTAGCTGAAGATGCCTACTCGCTCCCATTCTGTTGTCAATTGCTCGAGTTGTTTCTCCAATGCGTGCCTCTTCGTCACAAAATCGAATTGCAGATTGCTGAGGACATATCGGTGCAAGCTCTACAAGTTAGTGTTGTCCTAAGACCGTGAAGAGCCTGCCAACGTGGCATTTCGTTAGAAGCCACATCGGTTCGCCAAAAACAAAGTTGATTATCTAAGGCTGGTTTCACATACAACCGCGGACGGCTGGAGGCTGCGCAAGAAATGGGCGCGCGTCCGCAAGTCAATTCACACACGGGCACGATTCATGTGACCAATGGTGTGGTAGATCGGTGGTAAGCGCGATTTGTTTGATTTTATCACTTTTGAAACGTTTGGGTCTCGCGGACATACTTGCAGGCGGCCTTGGGCTGTCAAACGTCTTCTCCTTGAAAAGCATCCGTGAGCCTTCCACATCAGATTTTCCACCGCCCGTCCGGCTTGATGTGTGAAAGGAAGGTCCATGGGCTCTCAAAGATCATTGGATGAGACCTCCCTTTTTTACTTGTTCGCGGTTGTGTGTGAAACCAGCCTAAAGGGCTCTTTTCCATAGGCACAAATGCGCGCACCCGTGTGCGCGATGCGTCCTTGCTCCAATTCCCCCTGTGACATTAATTTATGGCGGTGGCAGTTTGAGCAAACGAGTGGCGCATCAAGCATTTCGTAAAATTGTGCACTCATTTGAGCACCCAAGTGCTTGAGCTTTGAAAGAGACAATTCATGACGTCCTCCTAAAGCTTTCGAGCTGTCGGTTGCTTCAGGGTGCCTCTACTCTCTTCCCACCACGGCCTGTGGCCCAAATGCTCAACCGCAGTGGGCTTAAATAGGCACTACATCGATCAACTGTGGAAACAGACCCTAAGTATTGGCTTCTCACATTTGGCCAACACATAGGGCCTCTTTCCACGCCACGGAAATGCGGGCACCGATGGTGGCAGGAGGGACATCAGCCATTCAATCCACATGTGAGCTAATTGAGGTTGAAGAGGGAGGGTTGGACATTGATTCACATTGGATGGGGACGAAACTGGACGTTGATTGACATGGAGGTTGGACGCCTTTGATCGGTTGGGCATATTGCCCAGTACCTCCAGCACAGCGGTGGCCAAACGAGTCTAACAAAAATCGTTGGACTCATTTGGCTACCTAGATGCGTTAAACGCCATTGATACCCAATTAATTTCGCACGTATGAACCATTCGAGCACTCTCTCTAGAAAACAACCCATAGGCGCCATAGAGGCATTCTTGAGTGTGTACTGTGACACCAAATTTTGATATCTTTTATATGGCATTGGTGTTGCTTTTCTCTATGTTTGATAAGGGTGTGAGTATCAAGTGATAGCCTAGTGGCTCTCACTTATTTCCATTTTCTAAGATATTGTATGGGTTTGAGAGGATGAGTGGAGTTGATCATTGTAAATACCATGTGTATGAATGATAAATACCTTGGTTTGGGGTGAGAGTTATTTGTGTATGGGTTATTATCGGGTTTTTAGAAAATAGGAAGAGTGAGTCATATAAAGAGGTGGGTCTCATGTCCATGTGTTTCCAATAATGTAAGAGAGATCACACGCTAAGCATGTGGAGAAGTATGGAAGAGTGTGGAACTCAAATGCAACTCAAAATACTACAAATACAAGGGAAAAAGGGAAAAGTAGTAATGAAGGTTTTCTTTTCAGATGCTTATTATGCATACATGGTTATTATCGGGTTTTTAGAAAATAGGAAGAGTGAGTCATATAAAGAGGTGGGTCTCATGTCCATGTGTTTCCAATAATGTAAGAGAGATCACACGCTAAGCATGTGGAGAAGTATGGAAGAGTGTGGAACTCAAATGTAACTCAAAATACTACAAATACAAGGGAAAAAGGGGAAAGTAGTAATGAAGGCTTTCTTTTCAGATGCTTATTGTGCATACATGGTTTATCTATTTCCTAAGCCACAAAGGGAGCTCTTCCTTCTCTCCTAGGTGAACTCTATGGGACTTGGATCGTTGATAAAGTCTGAGCATGGAGGGAGGATTCTCCCAAGTCGGCATTGGTAGAAGAAGTAGGTATTTTTCATGATTGTTTGACCCCCTATCAGTATTTTGTTCATAACTTCCTACTCGATGCTCCAATTTTGATGAAACTTATATCAGTGCAAAGCTCTCTATAAGACACATCATTCTAAACATTCAATTTCTATATCAAATGTCAAATCAAAAAATTATGAGTCTCTGTGTGTGACTGTTTATTTTTTAGACAATTTTTACCTCCTTCCAATAAAATGTCCATGACTTTTCAACTCCGTTTCTTACGAAACTTATATCAACGCGAAGCCCATTTCAAGGTGCATCTACACATCTACTTTAATATTTGATATCATGACTCTGTTAGAAGTTATAGGTCTCTGTGTCTTATGATAGTTTGCAGAGTGTTTTGAGCTACTTCTAGAGGTATCTATGAAGGAGGTGCAATGTTTCCCCGGAACCTCCCCATCCGACCTAACCATCCCCTTCAAACCCCTAGATATATATTAGTTCATGTCATTGAGCCGCAAGATTGTCTTTGAACAATGTATCGCTCTTCTCTTTGGTGCACACTGGCTTGGTGAGATCATGGCCTCCACTAATCCTTTCCTTCCCCCTATGCTAAACTATAATATCACTTGGGATGTTATCATCTTCATTCTCGTCTACGAAAAGAAGGGGGAGAATATGTAGTGTGGTTTCTTAGCATGAAAGTTTCTGTTTTATTTCTCCTTTCCCAGATCTCTGTCACTAATTTTGGAAGTAGAAGGAAGCTAAGAGGTGTGTGAAGTTTTATTATCCCCAACTTCATGTCACATCTTTTGGTGGAGACGTCGGGTATGTTCAGTATTGGATGCATGCCACCTTAGTAAACGGTCTCGGGTGTAGTGGATTGCATGTAATGCCTAGTATGGGCATGTGTTTTTGGATGTGATAAAGAAGATGCCTAGAAGAATCTCCACTAGAAGAGATTGCAACCCGTTTAAAAGAACTATAAGATTTTAAAGGTGACGTGGAAGCTATTCGTACGGTCATCGTGATCATATCATTTATATTTACACTCTTGAATGTGTTGGTGAATCAATAGTGCTGTCAAGCACTATGATAGATTGGGGTTTGATTCATGCACTGTCAGCCTGATGTGAAGAAGAGTTGCATCTTTAAGTGGTTTTTGACTATAACAATGGAGTGGTGATTCTCAATGCTTTTAACTATTTTTGCTATGCAAATGATGAAGAGTACAATATCTTGAAGCTACTATGTGCACTTCCATTTGTAAGAAGGAGGATTCTTGAATGCATGTACACACAATGTTTTCACGGTGCTGTTTGGTCTCTTATTTTTAAGGATTTGGTTGAGGATCACATTGTGGAGGCTTTTAAACAAGTGGTTATGCATAATAAGTTGGTCTTGGTATACTAAGGCTCTATGGTAAGTTGTTTGAATCTTGCTTGGAATATTTTTTGGATCTTGGTGCTTCCTTTTTGTGTTTCATCATGATGAAGATTCCAGTGTTTTGGGGGACCCAAGGGAAAAACTTGGAGTCTTATCTTAGATATTTTGTTCGAGGATGATGGCTTTTTGGATGGTCTATGAAGGATCGAGCATAGTTTTTTTCCGATTTTCTTGAAGGTATGGCCTGGAGTTGGCATGAGACCTTGCTGGACTCTACCAGGGAGGACTAAGACCAAGTTGTGGCTTCAATGAAGCTGACATTTTTGGGGCAGTGGAGTTGCCAAATGCTTTGATGTTGTAGTTGGACTGGTTCTATCAAGGAGAGGGTGAGATGGTCTCTGCTTTGGCAATCCGATACGAAGTGGAGAAATATGAAAGGGCAGCTTTGCGAGTTGTGGCATCTGCATCATTAGCCCCTCAAAGTCTCTCAAGGATGGAACACTTAAAGATGAGCAAAGTTGTGATGGATTTGGAGTCTCGTCTTTGCTTAAAAGTAATAAGTAGAGATCCAACAACATACGTGGAGGCACTCTGCATTGCGACCAATAAAAAAGCTTCTCTACAGTAAGCTGGAGGTAATGAAAACTCCTCAGGTACCAAAGTCCTACAGGTTAGATCATAATATCTCCCAATTGATGGCAGAGTTTGCTGATTTGAAATTGCATTTGGTTAATGCACGACAACCTAGAGCACCCAAGAGTGAGGGTAGGCCTTAAGATAATAAGAGTGGGGTCACTTGCTATGAATGTAATGAAAAAGATCACTATCTTCCTGAGTGTCCTAGATTGAGAAAGAAAGAAGAAAAGGAAGTATCCTTGATAGAAGCTTCTTTACGGGAGGAGGAAAGGGAGGTAATGATGGCTAAACGAGGGCGTGGTAAAGCAAAAGAAGAAGAAGGAAATGAGGAAGAAGTAGATGAGGGACATCGGGAAGAGGAACGATGTAGTAAGAAAAAGAAGGCATCTAGAAGGAGAATTAGCCAGTCAGACTTTCCTTTAGGACAAGGCATTGGAAGCTATGACTTATTGTCTGACCTTAAAGAAAAGGAATCTCATATCACCTTTGGTCAGTTGCTTGCTTTGTCTCCAAAACTACATAAAGAGTGGAGGAAGCTAGCAAGCACAAGGGTATCCAAGAAGAAAGAGAAGAAAGCTGTCATTCTTGTTGTTCAAAACGTAGATATATATTTTGGTGATGATGTGCTTGTGGATGATGTGATCATTGATAGTCAAGTGATTTCTAATGTTTACATTGATAGAGGTGCATCAATTAATATCATGAGTGAGAAGACCATAAAAGATGCTGATTAAAATACTTTAGTACTATCTCTCCTTATCGCATCAAGTTGGCTGACAACACTAGGGTAAAGATCTTGGGAGTTGTGAGCTCGACCTTTCTGATGTTGAAGACTCCTCCTTGACAACTTTCTTTTTGCGGCTTCTGATGTTGTAGTGCACTTTCCTTGCGAAATCAATTCCCTAGTATCCCACTTTTGAATAGCTTTCACCTTGTGTAACAAAGGCCTTCCCACAATCAATGGCTGGATAGGCACATCACCGGAAAAGTAGTCGCCACAGAAATTCCACATATATCCACTTCTAGCTTAACTCCCAAGGTCTTTACCCCAGTGTTGTTAGCCAACTTGGTGCAATAAGGAGAGGTAATACTAGAGTATTGTAAATCAGGATCTTCATGGTCTTCTCACTCATGACAGGAATTGATGCACCTCCATCAATGTAAACATCAGAAATCACTTGACCACCAATTATCGCATCATTCATAGGCACATCATCACCAACATCTATATCTACCTTTTGAACAACAGGAATGGCATCTTTCTTCTTTTTCTTCTTTGATACCCTTGTGCTTGCTAGCTTTTCCCATTTTTTCCATGGATTTGGAGACAAAGCAAGTAACTGACCAAAGGTGACATAAGCTTTCTTTTCTTTAAGGTCGGACAATAGGTAATAGCTTCCAATGCCTTGTCGTAAAGGAAAGTCTGACTAGCTAATTCTCCTTCTAGATGCCTTCTTTTTCTTACTATCCCGATGTCCCTCATCTACTTCTTCCTCATTTCCTTCTTCTTCTTTTGCTTTACCACACCCTTGTTTAGCCATCATTATCTCCCTTTCCTCATCCCCTAAATAAGCTTCTATCAAGGATACTTCCTTTTCTTCTTTCTTTCTCAATCTAGGACACTCAAGGTGATAGTGATCTTTTTCATTACATTTAAAGCAAGTGACCCCACTCTTATTATCTCGAGGCCTATCCTCACTCTTGGGTGCTCAAGGTTGTCATGCATTAACCAAATGCAATTTCAAAACAGCAAACTCTGCCATCAATTGTGAGATATTATAAACTAACCCTGAGGACTTTGGTAACTAAGGAGTTTCCATTACCTCCAGCTTAGAAGTTGAAGCTAGTGAAGACACAAAAGAGGATTCAATTTGTAGAGAAGTTTCTTTCTTGGCCATAATGCAGAGTGCCTCCACATATGTTGTTGGATATTTACTCATTGCTTTTGAGTGAAGACGAGGCTCCAAATCCATCACAAATTTGCTCATCTTTAAGTGTTCCATCCCTGAGAGACTTTTGAGGGACTAATGATGCAGATGCCATAGCTCACAAAGCTGCCCTTTCATATTTTATCCATAAAGCTTCATATCGGATTGCAAAAGCAAAGACCTTCTCACCCTTTCCTTGATAGAACCGGTCCAACTACAACATCAAAGCATTTGGCGACTCCATTTTCCCAAATCCCAGCTTCATTGTAGCCACAACTTGGTTCCATCCCTCCTTGGTAGAGTCTGACAAGGCCTCATGCCAACTCAAGGCTATACCTTCAAGAAAATTGAGTAACATCTCTGCCCAATCCTTCATGGAACATCCAGGAAGCTAGCATCCGTCGCGAACAAAATCGTGAAGATAAGACTTTGGGTTTTTCCTGGGGTCTCTCGAAACACTGGGATCTTCACGATGATGAAACACACAAAGGAAGCACCAAGATCCAAACAATATTCCAAGCAAGCTTTAAACAAGTTCCCACAAAGCCTTAGTATACCAAGACCAACTTATTATGCATAACCACTTGTTCAAAAGTCTCCACAACGTGATCCTCAACCAAATCTTCAAAAATAAGAGACCAACCACCATCGTGAAAACATTGTGCATACATGCATTCAAGAATCACCCTTCTTACAATTGGAAGTGCACATAATAGCTTCATGATATTGTACTCTTCATCATTTGCATAGCAAAAAAAGCTTAAAGCATTGAGAATCACCACTCCACCGTTATAGTAAAAAACCACCCAAAGACTCAACTCTTCTTCACACCAAGCTGCCAATGCATGAATCAAACCCCAATCTATCATTATGCTTGATGGCGCTGTCGATCACAAACATATTCAAGAGTGCAAATATAAATGATATGATCATGATGACTATGCGAATATTTCGCATCACCTTCAAAAAAATCTTATAGTTCTTTTAAACGGGTTGCAATATCTTCTAATGGAGATTCTTCCAAGCATCCTCTTTATCACATCCGAAAACACATGCCTATACTAGGCATAACATGCAATCCACTACACCTAAGACTGTTTAGTAAGGTGGGATGAATCCAATACTAAACATACCCGTAGTCTCCACCAAAAGATGTGACATGAAGTTGGGGGTAATAAAACTTCACACACCTCTTAGCTTCCTTCTGCTTCCAAACTTAGTGACAGAGATCTTTATCACTTGGAAAGGGGAAATTAAAAAGAATCTTTGATGCTAAGAAACCACACCACATATTCTTCCCCTTCTTCCCATAAACGAGAATGAAGATGGTAACATCCCAAGTGATTTTGTAGTCTAGCAAAGGGAGAAGGAAAGGCTGTAATCTCATCAAGCTAGTCTGCACCAAAAGAGAAGAGCGGTATGTTGTTGAAAGAAGATATTGCGGCTCAATATGACATGAACTAATATATATCAAGGGATTTGAAGGAGATGCTTGGGTCGGATGGGTAGGTTCCGAGAAAACATTGCACCTCCTTCATAGATACCTCTAGAAGTAGCTCAAAACACTCTACAAACTGTCATCAAACACTGAGACCTATAACTTCTAACAAAGAGATGATATCAGATATTAAAGTACATGTATAGATGTGTCTTGAAATGGGCTTCACATTGATCTATGTTTCGTCAGAAATAGAGAAGCAGTTGAAAAGTTATGGACATTTTATTCGAAGGGGGTAAAAGTTATCTGAAAATAAACAATCACATACAAAGACTCATAACTTTTTAAATTTAACATTAGATATAGAAATTGAATGTTTAAGATGATGCATCTTAAAGAGATATCTATGCACATATAAGTTGTTGAGAGTTGTGGTGCCATGAGCACTTGTAGAGCAAAGGTATGAGCAAAGGACAAGCTGCCACATGGCATGGAGGAGATATCCCACATGTGAGCAAGCAAAATGGATGTAAGTACCCTCACCTATAAAAGGGAGGTTCATTTGAAGTAATATCAATCAAGCACTTTGCACTATCTCAAGATTCTCTTTATGAGTCCAAGTTAATCTATCTTGGAACCTAATTGACTTGAGATACATGTCATGAGCACTCTCTTCATCATGCTTGCACTTAGGTTGCATCCTCCTTAGTTTAGTGTTGTATTAGGATGTTGTCTTAGTGACTAGGAGAGTAGGATCCTCACTTTGTCATGGTATCAGAGCTTAGGTCTAGTTCTCCTATATTAGTTTTTAGATTGAGGTTGAGTGTTCTCTTTTAGTGTTCATTCTTTCATTCTCCCGTTGAAAGAATTCCATCCATGAGAGTTGAAGATTTCCGTTCAATTCTTTTGTGAGAGTTCCATTGTGGAAAAGAGAGAGCTCTTGTGAGTCCACTCTTTGTGCTTAGAGAGAGAGATAGGAAGATATTGCAAGAGAATTTGAGAGTGTTTCTTGAGTATTCATTGCTGAGAGAAAGTCTACTCCATGAGAAATAGAGTGAGAGACATAGGCGACTCTCCAATGTAACAACTCTGCAATGAAGTCTCGACTCACAAGCAAGCTCCATCAATAGCATAACAATGACCTCCTACGTCTCAGCCAGCTGTAGCAGTAACTCTCACGTTTAGCCGACAACCTTCATGCTCCTAGTGACCCGACGGATAACCTTCAACGAGCTAAGGAGCATTGGTATTGACGATTGCAGCCTTGTCATGCCCTCCACTACAGTCATCAACGATTCGATCGCAACGGCTGACTCCTTCTATGACCCTCAAGGCAAGGCGGCCTCTATGCGACGACTTCTGAGCTCCCCCGCCATTCGCTCCTATGATGACACGGGCTAGCCGAGCTTCTATGCCTGCAGCACCTCAAAGTCTTAGACCAAAGCTTCCTTGATGCTCCAACGACGCTTCTGTGCGTCCGACGCTTCTGTGTGTCCAACGCTCCAGCAACGCTCCCTCGACACCTACGGCCTAAAGACTGTCCACAGAAGCCGCTGCTTTCGGCTCTAGCAGCATCGGACTCTCCTCTGCGCTGTCGACGCCGTTTCGTCTTCCTCGTCGCCGTCGTCTGCAAGCTGCCCTCAAAGCTCTCCTTTCATTTTCTCTAAGGTTGGACCTTAGGACACGTGGCAGCCAAAGACGAAGACACGTGGCAGATAAGCCACTAGTCTACAAAGGGCCACGTGGCAAGATAAGGTGGTAATGTTAACTGTGGTTAAGTTAACTGTTCAGGTCAGTTAAACCCTGGTACAGCCTAAGTAACTGTGGTTAACTAAACTGGGGAAATTGGTCACTACAGTGCTACCCAAGCACAGTCCCTTTGTAAGCACAGTTTGAATTCTACATGTGAAATCCTGTGCCACATCATCAAAGACCCCTCTTCTTCACAAAAGCTCCAACAAGCCATAACTTGCAATCTAGGAAGAATTTGCACACGCTCCAAAAAGGAAAAGTGATCGTCTTTTCGAGCTCTACGCACCTGTCAACTCAGTTTTTCTGTATGCAATTAGACACTGCCAGATTTGAAAGTATCATCAAACTGGTAAGACCTTTGCAATGGCAATCCGCACTCCAACTGTTGAGAAGTTCACCGGGGATGGATTTCACACATGGTCTACACAAATGAGATATCTTCTGATGCACCAAAAGCTTTGGAAGATTGTAAAAGAAGACATACCCACTGCACAAAATGATGCTTGGAAGGAAAAAGATGAAGCAGCACTGTCACTCATCGGATTGCACTTGGGTCCAAACATAATTCATCATATAGACTCTAAAGATCATGCCAAGGATGCATGGGATGAGTTGAACACAGTGTTTGGTGCAAAAGCCAAAAACCAAGAAATTCATCTTAAGATTGAATTCTATGGTATGCACATGGGCTTCAATGAATCCATGGCACAATTTGTCAACAAAATCAAAAGCATTATGACTCAACTAGAGGGCATAAATGCAAAAGTAGGAGAGAAAGATGCACTTGCAATTCTCCTTAAAAGCATGCCTACAGAGTATAGTGCATTGACAACCACTTTGAAGAATTTGCCAGATCCAAAGTTTGAAGAATGTGTATCCTCTCTTCTCGAAAAAGAAAGAGAGTTGAAGTCATCGACATCAACATCGACATCAACACACAACAGCTATAATGAAGAACAAGCACTATTCAGTAAAACATCAGTGAAATGCTACCATTGCGGAAGGATGGGTCACTATCAAAGTGACTGCAGATTGAAGAACAAACCAAAGTGTCACCATTGCAAGAAGCTGGGACACAAGGAAGAAGATTGCAGATTGAAGAATCAACAAGTCAACTACGTGGAGTCATCATCAAGCCATGAGCCAAAAGGTGACATCAATGGAATGTATTGAAAAGCAAAAACCTTGCCAACCTTGCCTATTATGTTTTGTAATCAAACCTGACCACTTGAGAGTAGCTATGAAAGCACCCAGGGGAGGTATTGACATGTAGAAGCCACACTTGACCACCTTAAGTAGCATGCATGCACTAAGGGGAGGTGATGGAATGTAACTCACATCTGACCACCTTGCAGTAGCCAAAGGATCATGGCACCAAGGGGAGGTGTTGAGAGTTGTGGTGCCATGAGCACTTGTAGAGCAAAGGTATGAGCAAAGGACAAGCTACCACATGGCATGGAGGAGATATCCCACATGTGAGCAAGCAAAATGGATGTAAGTACCCTCACCTATAAAAGGGAGGTTCATTTGAAGTAATATCAATCAAGCACTTTGCACTATCTCAAGATTCTCTTTATGAGTCCAAGTTAATCTATCTTGGAACCTAATTGACTTGAGATACATGTCATGAGCACTCTCTTCATCATGCTTGCACTTAGGTTGCATCCTCCTTAGTTTAGTGTTGTATTAGGATGTTGTCTTAGTGACTAGGAGAGTAGGATCCTCACTTTGTCATAAGTTTCGTCAAAACTGGAGCATCAAACAGGAAGTTATGACCAAAATACTGATAAGGGTTCAAACAATCATGAAAAAACACCTACTCCTTCTACCGATGCCGGCTTGGGAGAATTCTCCCTCCATGCTCGGACTTATATCAACGATCCAAGTGCCATAGAGTTTGCCTAGGAGATAAGGAAGAGGCCCCTTCAAGGAACATGTATGCACAATGAGTGCTTTTGTTGCTCCAAATTTGGGCTACGGTTAGTTTGTGTCAGGGGTGAGCTGTGGGTTGCTCACGGTTTCTAGCCATGGGAGCATCGCCTCTCTTCTTCATTCTGCACCACCACCACAAGTTGGCATCGATCGCCACTCGAAATTCATGGAACAACTTCTGATTTCCTGTTTTACATGGGCCCTCGAGGAGGAAATGACCCAACAAGTTTGGAAATGAATCATGTCATGCTATTAAGAGTTGTCCACTTGTTCTCTCTTATGGCTAAATTCCCCTACTTAGCCGAAGGGAATGACCCGTTGAATTCCTCATGGGAAATGGAGTGTACTGATCCATGGGAATCGGCTCTAAAGGGTGGGTTCACACTGCATGGACATCACTCAAAATTGAAGAAAATGTTCATCATCCTCGTTGGCCCAATGAGAGAGCAACTTTGGTAGAAAGAGAAATAACAAAGCAATGGAAAAAGGGGAGAGACACTCAAGAGAGAGAACCTGAAGTGACCTTCATTACCAATAGAGTGAGACTCTACTCAAATGCAACTCAAAAGAGGGAGTGGGAGCTCCAAAACTACTCATAGAAAGAGAATGAACTAGAGAGATATGGACTCAAGAGTCTACAGAAGAGGATATCTATAAGAGGGAGAGAGAGGGCTCTTGGAAGAGGCTTGATGAGACTAGAGCTATAGTACCATAAGGCTCAATGGTGGAAGAGATGTTGAACAAGGGAGAGGAGGGCTACTTTTATAGAGATTTTGTCACCCTCCTTCACCCATTTACAATTGCTGCCTGTAGATTCCTTTCCCCATCAATCACATAAACCCGTATGTCACCATCCATGTCCTTTTTGGCTACTCTTGACATGTGTCCCATCAAATGATGCTCATGAGCCTTAAAATATTGAGAGAGTCAAGGGTCTTCCTACATGGAGCCCATAGGGACCCTCTTTTTTCCATATGTCCACATCCTCCTTATTCCACATAGGAATTCTAGAAGGATTCCTCTTGAATCCACACTCTTTCACACTCCTCCACATGCCTTCCACAAACTTGGCACGTGATCTCTCTTACATTATTGGAACACATAGACATGAGACCCACCTCTTTATATGACTCACTCTTCTTATTTTCTAAAAACCCAATAATATCCTATTCACAAATAACTCTCACCCCATACCAAGGTATTTATCATTCATACACATGGTATTTACAATGATCCATTCCACTCATCCTCTCAAACCCATACAATATCTTAGAAAATAAAAATAAGCGAGAGACACTCTATCACTTGATACTCACACTCTTATCAAACATAGAGAAAAGAAACATCAATGCCAAATAAAAGATATCAATTTTTGGCATCATAATACTCTTAAGTGCTATCAAATGAATGGCACCTTAAAGTGGGCATGTGCTTCATTTTCCATCCCTCTAGTCCTTTTAAGGTTCACATTCTTGCTACAGTCCTTCCAAGGTTGACATTCTTGCTACCTTGCCATCCAAGTAGCAATCCTCTCTCTCTCTCTCTCTCTCTCTCTCTCTCTCTCTCTCAATAGTATACTATATCAGTATGGCATTTGAAAAGACAGCCAAGGTCATAAAAGAATACCCACATAAGCAATATATGTGGTTGGAAATAGCAATAAAAGAGGGAAAGCATGTTGCTTTTCACCTCTGTCATCACTGATCTACGCATGCAATAGTCATGTATCCTGGGAAGACTCTTTTATGCATTTAAGGGAGGACATAGCCATGTTTTCTAAAGAGCATGCAATTATCTTGATAGGGGACTTCAATGTGAGAACAGGCTCAATGCATAGTATCATTACAAAGGAGGGGAGAGACCCCATATGGGTGGAAGAAATAGAAGAGGATGATGAAGAATAAAAGGGCTCAAAAAGAACATCAAGAGTTGCCTGAGAAATCACCCAAATGGGGAGGTGCCTCTTCTAATGTGCGGATACTTTGGATTGCAAATTTGTAATGGCACTCCATATTCCAAATCAAGTATACAAACTCCTGAAGCATCAAGTGTAATTGACTATATGTGATCATGGGCTTGCATGCAAGGCACATACTCAAATTCCTTAAGATTGAGGGAGAGGCCTCGAGTCCGATCATGAGCAATGTCTCTAGGCATCGTATAAACAAAGAATGCTATTAAAAAATAGAGAATTGATGCGCAACAAAGGCTGAGAATGGATTACAAAAAGGCTCACATTTATGAGGGGGATATTGAGGCAACACTATTAGAAGATCAAATATCATCTACTTGCCATCAAGTGAACATATACATAGTAGATATGTTGTTGGTAACAACCCAAAAGGGCTTTGATAAAATCAAGGGAAGGAGCATTGGAATGCCATGCAATCATTGGCATGACCAAGACTTCAAAATCAAGGGAAGGAGCATTGGAATGCCATGCAATCATTAGTATGACCATGAATGCCAAAATGCAAAAAGGGTTTGAAAAATAGTAGAGAAGATTGCGAAGGAGGACAGAACAGGTGGTGAGAAACCAAAAAAAATATTTCTCAAAAGCAAGTAGCTTGAAAGTTTTGAGGCAAAAAAAAAAACGTGAAGAATTTTTTTCTCAAATTGCACGACAACAAACCTAAGGAAAGGAAAGCAACATCCAAAGACATGGTACAGCTCGTCAAAGGTCTTTACAAAAGGGAGGGGGAAGATAAAATAAATCATGTCTTTTTCATCAAAGCAACAAACAACATCATAATGGAAGAAGACATATGGAAGGCGTAGAAAAGCTAGCAAATGGGAAGGCTCTAGGCACACAAGGCTAGTAACGGGGAGATGCGAGAAAGTATTAGCTAAGCTAGCACAACCACTTGTGGATGGGTCATGTTCCAAAGATAAAGTTTTCATAAGCAATGACATAGGGGTCAAATAGGGATGCCCCTCTTGCCAACTCTTTATGGTCTTTTTATTGATGACCTAGAAGATTGGATGAGAATACACGGCAAAGAAGGTGTTGAAATTGCAGGATATGCTTTGCTATTGCTTATTTACATAGATGATGTATTCTTCTTTATACAAGGGGACTTCTACAAACACTCAAGAATGCATGTCAACATAGCCAAGATAAAAGTCACGATGATGCAGACTCACAATAAACTACTCAACTCATATAAATATCTATGGCTGGAATTTATACAAGTGGAATGCATGTATAGAAAAAAGAATCCTACGGGATTTGAAAGCTTTGTATAGCTTCCAAGCTAAGTGTAGGAGGAAAATGACGAAGTTTCAATACACTATGCTTGTACAAATTGTGATCCTTTATGGGTGTCCAGCATGGGCTTCCAGGCTCTCTAGGACCTACTAGGAAAAGGATAGAAACTTTACATAAAAGATTACTCATAGGGGAATTGGGGGTTAAGGATCGGACACCCTACCCCATTCTATTGGCTAGGATTTGGACATGATACCTCTAGAAGGGGAAGCATTATGCCAATTCATGGCTTATCTCAACAAAGTTGAAAACATGGATGCCAATAGGATAACTTACAAGGCATTGGAACTATGCAAACCATTGGATGGCACCAGGATGGGATGAAATGGATGGAATTATGGGGTATAATAGCTACTAATATACCAAAGGATGCATGCAAGATTAGGGAGTTAGTAACATAGAAGATGCTACAAAAATTATGGCAAGACTTAGCAAAAAATGTAGTTCTACCAACATGAAATTAATCTAATAGATAGCTATGGGATACAAAAATACCTTGGGGAAGACATGTCAATGTTTGAAACCCATATAATATGCAAAATGAGAACCATCTCACTTGACCTAGAGGTAAATAAGGGAGGATGGAGAAGACCTAGGGTCCCAAGAGAAGAAAGAATATGCAAAATCTACCCTACAGGGGAGGTGGAAAAGGAGCAACATATGTATTAGGCATGTACTCCTAAGATGTCAGGCCTATCCACACATCAAAGAAAGATATGATGACAGTAGAGGGCAGTCTAAAAACTCTATTACTACAAAGCTACATGTATTAGGCATGTACTCCTAAGATGTCAAGCCTATTCACACATCAGAGAAAGATATGATGACAGTAGAGGGCAATCTAAAAACTCTATTACTAGAAAGCTAGGAAGTTATCCAAATATAATGGTAGGGGAGATCCAGCTCAATTCCTCTAGGAACACAAGATTCGAAAAGGGTGTTGAATCCATCAGGTAGGGGAGATCCAGCTCGATTCCCAGATATAATGGTAGGGGAGATCCAGCTCGATTCCTCTAGGAACACAAGATTCGAAAAGGGTGTTGAATCCATCAGGTAGTCTAGGTTCCCAGGTCAGGGTCCACTTACATCTGTTGCCACCATCCAGACAAAACAATGTGTTAGAACATCATAGTTTTGTGAGGGAAGACATGTAATGCCTGTAAACCCTAGCTTGTTATCGCTTATACCATAGAACAAGACACCTATCAAGATTCTAAAATGATTACAAAAGATGGGGCATCAAAATACAATTAACAAGGGGAGATCCCATTTATACAAGAGGTAGTTAGATTCTTTTCTTTAATAAAGATACAAGGGGGGTATTCCACACCCTTAAAAATGAAAGAATGGAAATTCGTGTATAATGGGGGGAAGTCTGCACCCATAATAAATAGAACCCTGGGGGGTATTCCACACCCATGATTAACAATTTTGGTAGAAGGCGGAGAATGTCCTTGCTATCCCCGATTAAAGAGAAGGAAAAACATTGCATCCACTTGCAGTCCACAAGCAATTAAAATTGTTTGGAAAATGAGTCCATTAACCAAGTCCATTCATTATCGGCCAATTTCTTATAAGATAGGATATAAGTGGTGCTTCAAAATTTTGACATTAGTTTTTTCCAAGCTCATGCTAACAAGAACTATTGATCAATAGTTTGTATAAAGAATTCATGACAAGCATTTTATATGAAGGGAAATCAAAGTTAACCAATGAAATATCAATATCTCCAAGAAGCTCAATCTCAATAATTGGAATATTTGGATATATATCGTATATCCAAAAGGCCTAAATCTCAACATGATCCACTATACATCACAACAAGCATAAAAAATTTCCCAAAATCCTAGAATCTACAATTTGGAATAAACCTAGGCTAAGAAAACCTAATCTTGTGATTTGGTGCTTTCAAAACTAGGAGCTTGGAACCGATGCTATAAAACTCCTAGAATTTGGATGTTTGGGGAATAAGCCAAACCTCAAATTTGGAATTATTTTATAGGTGAGTATATTCATAGGTTAATACTAGTCAAAGTATAAGAAAACTTCGTGTCAGTAAATTTTCACTTTATAAAACAACTCTATTCAAGTTAGAGAGAGAGAGAGAGAGAGAGAGAGAGAGAGAGAGAGATTTCACAAAAGAAATGTGCATGCACACTCACACATGTGTGTGTTTAGATTAAAAAGTTCCATCAATAATTGAGCCATAAAATTAATTCCATCAATTGGATAAAAAGTAAAAAAAGGGAAACATATAAGGAAAAAATGTTTGAGACATCTAATTTGAAAAATGCAACAACTAGAGTCTGCGAAAATTTCAATCAAAATTAAGAATTTTAAATAAAATTGAGTTTGACAAACATAATATTGAAAAGAGATGTCGAATCCTCAGGCAGTCCAAGTTCTGAGGTCGGGGTTCACTTACCTACCACCATCCAAACAAACTAGGTGGTGTTATAATATCATAGTTACGTTTGGGTAGACATGTAATGCCTATTTTCCCCACTTGTTATCAATTTACCTAGGAATATAGACAACCATATGGATTCTTAGATAATTTAAAAAAAAACATTAAGCCACAAGTGAATTTTGAGTCAATAGTGGAGTAAGGAGTTGTGTAGTCTCTACGGTGACTCACATGTCATGGGGATCTTGAAGGAATACCGATGGAGCCTCCACTCCAAGCTACTCCTTGTGAGAGCAATGCAAGGCACGAGCCGTTCGCATGTGTCACTCAACCGGTGTCGCAGTGTGTTTCCATGAGAGAAAGAGGTAAAGGGGAGAAGGGAGAAGAGAGGGGAGAAGGGAGGGAGAAGCAAAAGGGAAGAAGAGAGTGAAGGGAGATGGAGTGGCAAAGACAAAGGTAACAAGAACACCCAAAGACACTCTTGAAAGAGAAGAGGGAGCTTGTATTCCAAATTGTGCATACAACAATGAAGCGGTGGCATATTGTTAACCAATCTGTTAACATGCCCCCCTTCCTGATCTCAATCGAGCCCTTTGGATTGTGTGCATTATGGTTGTTGGAGCATTGTCAATGAAGATCATGCGAAGTAGTATTTTGTGTGCATCGGGCTGAATCTTCTTTTGGTCCATTGTAGTAGAGGGATGTAGTGGCTCCTTGTTATGGAATGCTTGCTTGAAATATGGATGAGTGATTCTTCTAGAACTAGCACCTCAGGATTTGTGTGAGCCAAGTTGAGTACTTGTGACCATTCAAAGAAGGAATAATAAAAATTTTAGAAAAAGTCTAAGGGGTAAGGATTGATGTAAGATCCTAGTGGTGTTAGTGTTAGTAAAGTAAGTGCATTCTCATACTCCTCTTAGGTCCCATATTTTATTTGAGTGGGACTTCCAATGGATTCGCATCAGACTATGTCTTTGACATGCCATGTTTGAATGTCCAGAGTTGTGCATGACATTTTGTCTTGCTTCTTTGCATTGAAGTTCCTTTAACATCCATTTTATGGATTATATTTCATTGAGGGCTTTGATTGGAAGTATTTGAGCCCAATAAGGTTGTGGCACAATCTGAAGATTTATTTGTTTGAGTCATCAAATCGAGAGGAGTCTAATAATGCACTTTACAAACCCCTAAAATGAGGACTATGGCTAAAGATGTTAATAGAAGGGGCATTCTAGGAAAGGCTTCTAAACTACAACTGAAAGAAAAGAAAAATAAAGAAAAGAGGATGAGCAGAAGTTAGATAGTTAAAGGTGATGTTAGTAAAGGAATGTGAAAAAGGCTTTGAGGGTCACAAGGAACTCATCCAAACCCATATTGGTGTAATCACCTTCACCCTGGAGTTGAATGCATCCTTGAGAGCTGCTTGTGGAGAACCAACTGTCATTCCATGTGTGAACTCAAATTCAATAGCTTGATGACTTAGGCATAAGTCAGTGCCCTATTCTGTTTTGGCTCTACTAAAGGGGTGTGTTGTTAATGCTGACTGGTGTATCAACTTTCTTTAGTTGTAGCTTATCTTCCTGACCAAGGATCCATTGGGCTGATGTACTTGTGATTTACTGAGTGTGCCATGCGCTGAGAACCTAAAGAGGATCGCCCGCCTATTTTCACTTAGTCCTATTTTCACCTAGGACCTCCACATGTGACATATTGACCAACTATGTCCCAGACCCTAGCAAGAACATCATTCTATAGACTAACAGAGGAGTATGAATTGTATAGCTATTTGGATCTGATAATCACTTGGAAGGAGAGTCACTAAGACATCACTGGAGATCTTTCTTGTCGAGTAGTCATCCTATTGACAACAACGTTGCTTGAAGTCCTTTGAGATCCCTGATTGCAGCAATAGGTTCTTGTGGAGCTACTCCATTTTTAGGAGAAGGTTCTTGTGGATCTATTGTTGGCATGTTTCTTATTGTCGGTGTTGCATCATTGAGCATTGCTATCTCCCACATGTACCACTTCTAAAGTGATATATGTCCTATGTATCAAATGTGAGTAGGATTGCAATGTCTCAAAGATCTTTTGCTTTTGTTGGGCCCAAGTTTTCACTGAGAAAGTTGTCGGGGATGAAGATAATTCATTGTTCACATTTGAAGGTTCTTGTGGGACTTCCATTGTGATGGGCATTACTTGTGTGGCTGATTCTTGCATAGCTTCCTTGATGATAGATGCCGAATTTCTTAGTAAGGAAGGTTCTTGTGTGGCTCCCAACATGGATTCATCTTTTGTCTTGGCAGGTTCTTGTGTTACTGTCTCTTTTTTCAAGACACATTCTTGTGTTGCTGCCAGTTGCCTTGAAGATGATGCAATAAATTGATATGCCTTTTGATAAACTTGCGGTCGAGCAGGTTCTTGTGTTACTGCCTCCCTTTTTGAGACAGCTTCTTGTGTAACTACTCGAGAGGAGGTAGATGAATTCCTCTGCATATGATCCTCCTACATTGGTGCTTTTCCCTTGTCCTTGCAAGCAGGTTCTCGCTGTTCTTAGCATCTTTGCAGAGTAGGTTTTTGTGTGACTACTATTGGTGCATTTGCACTCGTTGATGCTTTTGTATTGATAGATTTGGGGCTCTAGTCCTGCTTTTGCCATGGTGCTGGTGTACATTTAGGCTTAGCGCAAGCATGAATGGGCTGTTGATTGCTTTGGTGAGGCTTGGGTACCCATATATAAGAGTTGCCAAGGTAATATCCCTAGGCCTTGAGTAGTCTTGTGGAAACCCATTGGTAATGTTCCTTCCTTGTTGGATGGCGTCGTCTTCTTCTTTGATGTTGAGGTTTGTTGTTTACATGAGGGGGTGGCTGGTGATGGTGAGGTTTGAATTTTAGAGGAGGGGGTGGCTTTATATGTTGAGGTTTCTTTGGAATCCAAAAATATGATTCACCCTCAAAGTCTCCTTGAGCCTTCAATAGATCCTTTCGGACCCATATTTGCTTAGTTGCCTTTTGTCTTCGTCTTCTTTCTTGGTGGTGTCCTTGTCAAGGTGGGGAGGTGGAAGTAGTTGTTGCTGATGTTGATCCTTGGCTACCAATTGGTGCATCTTGATGGGATGATTCATCACCAAATAACCCTTTGTAAGTGTCTTGGATCCAGCTTTTACCAAGAATGGCGGCTTCCATTAAGGTACCTGTAGGAGCTACAAAAAACTTGCAAGGCACAATGTAATTGCCCAAGGAAACATTCAGCATTAAAGAACCAATAACCTTAATAGAGGTACCCTCTATGGATTGAATTTTAGAATCACATGTTGAGAGTTCACGCTCAACATCATGTGATCATGTGTGCATAGCACCATCACGTGATCATATGTGCATAGCACTAACCTTATAGAGTGCTATAAAGGAAAGGGTTAGATCCCCTAACCCTAACCCTAAAAGGGTTTGTATATATTCTATTTTTTCAACTAAATCTAGTGTACAGTTAGTCATTTGTGGTGTGCTCTCTAGCTGTGCCCTCTCTCCTCATCTCCACTCTTCTCCTCTCCCCTCTTCATATTTTGTCATGGTATCAGAGCTTCCTTGCCTTTCGCTAAGGCATTGCGATTCTTGAGAGTGTGAGAGAGATTGTGAGATTGAGAGCTTCTCGAGTGTTCTTGTGAGAGTTCACTTCCGTAGAGAAAAGTTTCCATTCATTGCATTGAGAGAAAATTTCCGTCAAACAATTCTGTCCATGTGAGAGAGAGAGATATGCTCCTTCATTTCATTGAGAGATTCATTTGACTCTCTATTCCGTTCATTCTTCCGTGAGAGTGAGTGGTTCTTCATATTGTGAGAGATCTTCGATTCACTTCTTGAGAGATCTTTTCTTTTCGTTCTTTTCTGCAGAGAGAGAGAGAGGTGTATTCTTCTTTACAGAAATCTGAGAGAAAGAGATTGACACTCAGTCTTCTTTTCTTTTGAGAGAATTCTCTCTATGAGAGAATAGAGAGAGCTCTCACTCGACTACATCAAGCGATGCTCACTCGACTGCATCAATCCATGCAATAGCACCAACGTGCTCCTTCTGCATCAATCGATGCTCACTCACCTCCAAGGCTCCATAATTTGCGAGTGGCTTGCAGCAAAGATAGCAGCAATGGCTGCAACTTCATCTCCAAGCCAAGCTCTCCTACACACAGGCTTTTGCGCCTCTACAAGTGATAATGATGCATAGCCAGCTCCTTCGCCAACGAAGGCTCATATAGAAGGAGCCTATCTACTAGCTGACTCTTGCTTGCAAGCCTGGCTCCAAGGCCCTACTCAGCATCTACGACCTCTACGAATCTCCAAGGCGAACCTCCAAGGCTTTCAAAGCTACGCAACCACCTCCGTTGTTTTGCATTACGATGCGCCATTCAGACCTGCAACCATCTCCAGAATGAAAGTGCTCCTCAGCAACTGTGGGACCTCTCGAAACGGTGCAGACTCTTGTTGGTGCTAGCAACCACAATGGACAGCCCCACCAGAGCATCTACAGCAACTCAATGCTCACGACCACATAGCAAGGCATCCGAAAATGAAGGTCTAGCCATCTGCCAATGTCAGCGACCCTCTACACCAAGCTTTCCTCCATTCTGAGCTCTTGAACAATCACCGCCATTAACAAGGCTCCAACTGCTCTTTAACACAACACACAGCCAACGGGCTTGATGGAAGCCTCCATCGATAGCAACACGCCAGCGGTTCACCAAGAGACCCAACAGACTGCACGACCGACCTCCTACGAACCTCCAACGAATTCGCGACCTCCAAAGCCTTCAAGCTCTCGACACCCGACGGGCAGCTCCATCGTCTCCTAGCAACGAACCAATGGAGAAGACGATAGAATCTTCAAGATTCTATCAGAATCTCAAAAGATTCTAGCTGCCAATGCAATGACATGTGGCAGATAGGCCTTGACTTCGATTAGGTCAGTGGAACCTGGGTTTAGTTAGTGGTTAAATTTTTGACATGTGGCAATACCTTAACACTTGGGATTGCTCAAGGTCACCACACCCTAGAGCTTGGTCAAGGACCAGCCACATGGCAGACCTTATCTGCCATGTCACCAGTGCCAGCTCAGTAGGACACGTCATCACCGATGCTTGACACATCATCAGCCACATCACCTGCCACATCATCAGTGACATGTCATCAACCACATCACCTGTGCCACATCATCAAGGACACATCATCAGCCATGTCACCTGTGCCACATCATCAGGGACACGTCAGCATTGCCACATCACCTTGCTGACATCATCTGTGCCACCTCAGGATTGCCACCTCAGTAGTCCAGTCAGCACTGACACCTGCAGGCATAGTCCCTTGCCAAGCACACTGTGCACACACTGCATGTGCACACTCCTACCACCTCAGCACAGAGCTTCACTGGCACACCTCTTGCTAGGCACAGTGCCACATCATCACTGCATGTGACTCACAGTGACACATCATCATTGAGAACATTTGCACTCCTTTTGCCCCTCCACCTAGATCAAGTCATATCTCTTGATCCAGGAAGAATTTGAGGGCGCTCTAAAAAGGAAAGTCGCTCGGTTTTTCGCTCTACGCGCTTGTCACATCACGCACACATTTTGGTGCAAGTTACACTCACATTTGAGCCTCGCCGACAAAACCACTTCCTTCATGCACATTTGCCTCTACATCGATGCATCTTACCCAGCACTTAAAAAGAACAAAAGAAAAGGAATTATTTGTTGTTCTTTCATCGATCGATGGTTGGTTTAGATCTAGATCAGAGTAGACTAGATCGCCATAGAGGGGACACTTTGAATTTCCCCAAGTTGCCAATCTAAGCCATGCCCGAAATTCTCGACTAGTACCTACTCGGAGTCAGTCCATACGCTCACATCCGATTTCACATCATTACATTACCTGAAACCTTACGTTCATTAGTTCAGTGAGTAGACTTCAAAGTACAGAGGCATTGCAGATTGGTTCAGTGGGTAGACAACACTTGATTTCACACACACATGCCACCATTGTAAAGCCTATTCGGCTATCTCACAGCATTGTGCACATCATTTTTAGCCTTGTAAAGCCTCTTGGCTATTCCCGGCATCATTGCCACAAGCCTTGTAACACAGATCAGATTTTATATACTGCAGTTCTATCTTCACCGACAGTACAGAGATTTCACTTGCATCTTCAGTGTATTTGCAGTTGATTCATACAGAGTTTTTCAGGACACTTTTTTGAGTACATTGTTTGCACCATGTCGACTAGCAACCTCAATCTGGAGGCATCTACTAAGTTAGACAACTCCAATTACGGTACATGGAAATACCGAATGGAGACCATTCTTGTGCTTTAGGACAAATGGGAGTATGTCGATGGATCTATACCTAGACCATTGGCCAATCTAGCCACCAGTAGCTCTACTCCATCTGTTGTCACAGCACCAGCAACGGAATCTACATTAGGATCTACATCTACACAAACAGTTTCCGCACCATTAGCAGATCCTGCCATTGCCCGAGCTCAAGCAGAATGGGATAAGAAAGACAAGTATGCCTATCACCTGATCAAGCAGAATGTGTAAGACGTCATGCTAGGACAGCTCAACACAATTAAGACATCAAAAGAAGCATGGGATATGTTCGCAGCTCTCTACGAGTCTAAGAACACATCCAGGATTCTCACCTTGAGAAACCAGATCAACCAGAGTTTCCGCAACAGCAGTGAAACCGGTCATGCTTATGTACTCCGCATCAAAGACTACAACAATCAACTTGCAGTAGCAGGAGAGACTATGAATCCCACAGAAATGGTTCAAGTAATCTTGAATGGACTAGGAGAAGGATATGAGAATCTAGTCCAGAGTATTGCCATCCAACGGCAAATTCCAACACTCGAAGAACTTCAATCAATTCTACTTGGTGAAGAACTCAAGACTCAGGCTATTCAAGCACATAAAGGTCATTCTAATGATCAGGCATTCACAGCTTCAAACAGAAGCAGAGGCAAAGGCAGAAATAGAGGTAGATCATATAAAAAAAGTGGTCATCGTCAACAAAATCAAAGTCAAAATCAGCATCAGCATCAGTATCATCCTCAGCAACATCAGAATCAGCAAAGAGGAAATCATTCCAACCGAGGAAGATTTCATGGACGAGGGAATGCATCCACCAATGTGTCAAACATCCAGTGCAACTACTGTCACAAGTTTGGACACTATGAAAGAGATTGTCGCAAGAAGTAGTTGGACCAAGGCGGTCAATCCAGCAGTAATCATCATGGTGGACATTCTAGTCACAGTCATTTTGCAAATGAACATGGAAATATGTTTCTTGCAAGTGAGGAATTGCATCAGACTGATACAATGCACCTACACACTGATTTCAATCCCAAAGAAGATTTCAGCTATCAAGTCGACCAAGTGGAACAGGATCCTTGGTACATCGACAGCGGTGCATCATCTCATATGACAAATCATCAGGAAGGGGACATGTGTTATCCCTATGAACAATTTCACTGGTACAAAAGGATTACTCAAAGATGTGCTCTATGTTCCGAAGCTCAGCAAGAAACTTTTGTCAGTAGGTCAAATGACGGAACACAACTACAAAGTCATCTTCGACGGTGATGAATGCACTATCAGAGACAAATCCAAAAGAGGTCAGCTAGTAGCAAAAGGTGTCAAGGAAGGATGCTTATACAGGATGCTAGCTACAGTACCAGATAAGCATGCCATGTCAGCTCAAATGCAACAGATGCCACTATCTGCAAAATGGCACAAGAGATATGGTCATGTCAACTTCAAGTACTTGTTAGATCTCAGGAATCAGAATATGGCAATTGGGATTCCGAAGCTACAGTTTCTTGGAAAAGTTTGCGAAGCATGTTGTTTCGGCAAACAAAAGCGAACCAACTTTGTTAGAAGTACCTCTTGTGCACGAGGTATTCTTGATTTGATACATACAGATGTATGGGGTTATGCCCAAACCCGCAGTATCAATGGTTCACTTTATTACTTGACCTTCATCGATGACTACAACAGATATTGTTGGGTCTACTTTTTGAAAGAGAAATCTGAAGTGTTTGCCAGATTTCAAGAATTCAAAGCCATGGTAGAAAACCAAACAGGCAGAAAGATCAAGGTCATGAGATCAGACAGTGGAGGTGAATACATGTCTTCAGCATTCATGAACTTTTGCAAAAATCACGGCATTTGAAGACAATTCACATGTGCAAATACTCCTCAGCAGAATGCAAGAGCTGAAAGGAAGAATGGGACTTTAGCAGAAAGAGCAATGCTTAGTGAAAGGAAGAATGGGACTTTAGCAGACAGAGCGATGCCAGAGCAATGCTTAGTGAAAAGCATCTTCCGAATCAGTATTGGGCAGAAGCAATAGCTATAGCTAACTACTTGCTTAATCGGCTTCCTACCGAACCGATACAAGGTATGACTCCTTATGAAGCATTCACTGGACACAAGCCACGCATTGGGCATCTCTGCATATTTGGTTGCATAGCATATGCCCACATACATGATGATCATCGTAGGAAATTAGATGCCAAGTCACGCAAATGCATCGTGGTTGGCTACAGTGAAGAAAGCAAAGCATACAAATTGTATGATCCCATCAACCGCAAAGTCATTATCTCCAAAGATGTAATCTTTGATGAGGAATCAGAATGGAAAACCTCACCTACACCGGAGATAGAAGCATCGACTTCACAGTCATCTACAGAACAGGTTGATAAAGAAGAGCAAGAATTGCCAGCAACACCCCAAGTAGCGCCACAGCAGCTCAGATGGCCTACTAGGGAAAGTAGACCACCAGCTAGATTGACATATGCTCAGAAAGGCAAAGCAATTCAGGTGGAAACCACCAACTATGCTCTTATGACTACCGTCATGGCTACAGAAGAGCCAGTGTACTTCGAAGACGCAGTAGACAAGCCAGAATGGCAAACTGCTATGAATGAAGAAATGGATGCTTTGTATAAAAATAACACTTGGGAATTATGTGACCTTCCACTAGGAAAGAAGGCCATAGCCAACAAATGGGTATACAAAGTGAAGTATAATCTAGATGGCAGTATTCAGAGATACAAAGCCAGATTAGTTGCAAAAGGATTTGCACAACAATATGGTCAAGATTATGATGAGACTTATGCTCCAGTAGCAAAGATGGATTCCATACGGTTCTTGATATCACTAGCGACACTCAGTAAATGGAATGTGTATCAGCTCGATGTCAAGAATGCATTTCTCAATGGTTATCTAGACGAGGACGTCTACATGCAACAACCAGTCGGTTATGTTGAACCAGGAAAGGAAAACAAGGTTTGCCATCTCAAGAAAAGTCTCTACAGCTTAAAGCAAGCACCCAGAAGTTGGTACAACAGAATTGACAAATATTTTGCTGATCTGGGATACATGAAGTCCAATGCAGATCATACTCTCTACTACAAAGTTCAAGGGGAAGACATTACTATTGCACTTTTGTATGTAGATGATCTGATTGTGACAGGAAGCAAGGATAGCTTCATCAGAAAATTAAAACAAGACTTATCTGCAGAGTTCGACATGAAAGATCTTAGACTTATGCACTATTGTCTTGGAATTGAGTTCTGGAGAGATTCAGATAGCACATTCATGAGTCAGTTGACAGTCTCCTGAAGAAGTTTCATATGGCAGATTGCAAGATTGCAGCCACTCCCATGGAACAGAGTTTGAAACTTACCAAAGATTCAGAAAAGCCTACAGTCAATGATAGATACTACAGGCAACTCATTGGATCTCTTATATATTTGACAATCACACGGCCAGATATTTGTTATGCAGTAAACTCACTAGCACAGTTTATGGCAAATCCAAAACAGTCTCACTGGAATGCAGCCAAAAGAGTCTTGAGATACATCAGAGGTACAAGATAGTTTGGGATAGAATACAGAGGAAGTCATCCATGGTTGCATGGATACTATGACAGTGACTATGCTGGAGATCATGAGACCAGGAGATCGACATAGGGATATGCATTTTTCCTTGGTCAAGGTGCTATATCATGGTTGTCAAACAAACAACCAACTGTTTCTTTGTCTTCGACTGAAGCAGAATATAGAGCACTCACTACAGGTGCATGTGAGGCTATATGGCTCAGAAGACTATTGTCAGAAATAGATTACTTTGATGAGTCAAAGCCAACAACAATATACTGTGATAATCAATCGGCTCAAGCATTGGCCAAAAATCCAGTATATCACTCCAGGACAAAGCACATTGATGTCATAGAGCACTTCATCAGAGAAAGAGTGTTACTTGGTGACATCACACTGCAGCATTGTGATAGCAAAGAAAATGTTGCAGACATCTTTACCAAACCACTCGGTAAAGAGCTATTCGAGAAACACCGACTAGCTCTTGGTTTGATGCAGAGGAAGGACATTCCCATTAAAGGGGTGTGATGGAATGTAATGCTCAGTCCTTCTTCGATTCCCCAGAATCATCATCTTGAGGGAAGGCCTACTTCATGATGTTGATCTTGAGGGAAGGTGTTGAGAGTTCACGCTCAACATCATGTGATCATGTGTGCATAGCACCATCACGTGATCATATGTGCATAGCACTAACCTTATAGAGTGTTATAAAGGAAAGGGTTAGATCCCCTAACCCTAACCCTAAAAGGGTTTGTATATATTCTATTTTTTCAACTAAATCTAGTGTACAGTTAGTCATTTGTGGTGTGCTCTCTAGCTGTGCCCTCTGTCCTCATCTCCACTGTTCTCCTCTCCCCTCTTCATATTTTGTCATCACATACTTGAAGGCATACCTGGCCAAGATGCTTTAATGTCTCCCAAGAGATGAGGTTGTGGCCTGCTCGCCCATCCACCATGGCCTATATTCGATATGTTGCACCTGGTGATGTCAGCTCTACCTAAAGTTGAGATGGAGTTGTATCTATCTCGTTAGGATCAAGGGCATTATATGGTGTAAAAAGGTGTAATGGAGTTAAAATGTCCACCATCAAGGTGCATAGTTTGAGACCCTCAGCAGTTGGTTAATCTATTGCCGCCAGTGTATGCATCCAATCAAGTGAGTCTTCTAGTTTTGGTAAATGAGCACACCAAGGTTCATCAAGACTCTTCTCACTATCCTCTTTCTCATATTTTTAAACCAGCTTTACCGGCACAGACCTATTGGTGGTATCCAATTTAGCTATAAATAGATTTCTAGACCTATTGTGAGCCTTCCATGTTTGGATATTAACCCGCACGACTTGCTGAACTTTCCTTAGATAAATGTTGTTGGAGCACCAATCATGGATAAATCCTGCCATGCATAAGAAAGGTCTCCCTAGAATAGCCTCATACCTAGGGTTGTTTCAGAAATCCATTACAACAAAGCACACTCGATATGTGAGGCCAAAGGTTTCGATTTTAATGTCCTTGAGTACTCTTATGGGATGAGCCATGCCTCCATCAGCTAATTTAACTACCAAGGAAGTACTCTCTCAGTTGGGACTTCCCCACTTTTCCCAGCATTGTTTCGTGATGTTGATGCTAACACCTGCTCCTCCGTCTAAGATTGCCATAGTTTTCTTATCTCACGGAAGGAGATTGGTAACACTACATTCGTGTCATCACTCTCAAAATATTGGCCCAATTTGTTGATTGGTACCCTTGGAAGGTCTTGAGCGTGATTGGGAGATTCAAAATTATTTGGATTTGTGGGTTGGGGTGGCACTATTTTCCCATTCATCCAATCCGAGAGGTCTCTCCATAGAGTAGGATTACCCTGTAATAGTGTCACGATGGGCATCTTGATCTTAGTGGATAGGAATGAGGCTAATCTTGGAATGTCTCAAGGACTAGTGATAGATTCCATGCCTATTGATTTAGAACCTTCTAAGCCATATAAGGACATGTTGTCATCCTCCTTTAGTTGTTGCAAGGCGAGGTCTTCTTCAAACATCCGTTGCATTAGGGTGGATCCCTCTGTTGAAGGGTATGACACACCTTCTTCATCTACCCTTTCAAATATTTGCAAGGATTTTGAGGCTTGAGTGTTTATCTCATGTCTTGGATGAATTGTGTCAGTATTTAGCTTGCCTTAAGACTCTGCTGACATTCCTCTTGGCACTTGTATACCAATTTATGCGCCTCGGTAGACCTTATTTCCCTAGCCATGGGTTGGGATATTCACCGTGACCCTTAGGTGTTGTGGCTTGGCCAGGTTGAAGCCATTATTGTTGCTTCATTTGCCTTATGTGGGTGGTTTTTGTTGGTACCATTTGAGAGAGTGTCACCAGAGGAAGATGATGTTGCTAGGGAGGCTGTATCTTCATCCGACCCATCTTGGATGATGAGCTTATTTTTTCTCTTCCCAATCTTTGTTGCACCCTTGGTGCTTACTCGTGCTAATTCAGTTGCCTCTCTAGGCTTTGATGTTGTAGCTTTATTCCTTTTGGCTTGCGAAGCTCTTTATTAAGGGATTTAGCTTGCAACCTCATGATTACATTCAAGGATATTGATGACACTTGGCCTTTCTCAAGGCTTAACAAGTTAAGGCTTGTGGACTTAAATGGCCTTCTCATCGAGCAATTCTTAAAAAGATGGTCCACACCACACCCAGTGCATAATGGCAATGGTGTATGAGATGCTCGTGCACATGTGTTTGGCTACTTAGATTGCCTCTTATATGGACACTCATTGGCAGGGTGTGGCCCTTAACACATATGGCATTGAATGGGTTGTGCCTTGGTGAAAGGAATTGGTGCCGTCTGGTAGACCGGAATGTATTGGTCACCTTGTATAATGTAGTGACTTGTAATGCTAGACCGATTTGCATTGTCACCATTTTGAGGATAGTTGTGTCAATTGAAGGTAGGTTGGGGTTTCCCCAATCACTAGGTAGCTCTTCCACCAATACTTGATTCAGGGGAGTATTTTGTGGAGGTTGTGGTTGAGGTCCTAGTACTGGCGAGGGTAATGAAATATTTTGAGCCCTAAATTGCCCTTGATTGGTTGATGTGGCTCCTTGTATTGCCAATTGTGCCTGATTGGATGGATTGGGCAGTGCATGCGATGGTAGATGTGGCCTTTGTTGATACATGGTTTGAGGAATCACCCTAGGATAATGACATTGGGATGTGTCATGATTTCCCCAACGAACACAATGGGCTCAGTAGAGGGTTGGCCTAAATCTAAGACGAGGGCATTCCTTAGTGGGATGATTTCCAGTGCATACCCCACACCATATGTTATCTCTTTTTGGAAAGAGATGGGGGTCGCTAGGAGCAGCTTTTGGTGCTTCTATATTCCATTGTTGGCTCAACTTTTTTAATAGATCTGTGGCCAACTCTTCCATGTTGAGCACTTTGGGTGTCATGCTTGCATGCCTATCTACTTCTAAGGTTGAATCCTTTATCGTCTGGGACATATCAGAGGAAGCTAAGGATTTATCCTTTTGGGGCATCTTCCTCATGTTATCCCCTAAGCATATCACCGTCTTGCTGCATAGCTCAAACGATGTGGGATTCATAGCAAACAAATGATCGTGCAGCTTACCATCCCGTAGCCCTATGAGGAAGTGTGGCAAAAGCTGCACATCACTCATCCTCTCATGGGGTTCACATGGTGAGTTCAGATGTTTAATCCTAGTGATATAGTCTCTTAAGGACTCAATGTCCTTCTGCTTCACCTCATAAAGCTAGTTAAGCAGGCTCCACTTGGGACCACTGGGGGCAAACTCCACAATGAAGGATTTACGCAAAGCGACCCAATTTATTTTCTTCTCAAGGTTTAAGGCTCTAAACCATTGTCCAACCTTGCCATCAAGACTCAAGCTAAAAGCATTGACTTTGTCTAGATCCCCAATATCACCAAAGGTCTCACAGATTTGTTCAAATCTCTTAAACATGGGAGACTAGGTCTCCTCCTACAAACTTGGTGATGAGCTTGGAGATTATGATAGGCTTGCTCCTTGAGGGGTTGGTATCCCTTCCTAGAAACATTGGTGGTGGAGCGGCACCCCCCCTTCCTAGTGCTTGCACTATGATTCTCATAGATGTGTCTATAAGGACCGTTTGCAATACAGGAGGAGGTTGTGGAATGGTGGGCCTTGTCCTGTACATTAGTGGTTCTGATGAAGGGTTCCATGGATTTGATGGCACGAGGTTGGGATGGGAGGATCCAAGACCACTAGGCATTAGCATTGTGACTTGGGTCAGGTTGGGTCTTGGTCTGGAGGTCCTCTAGGGAGTGGTATGTTCCTTGTAGGCATAGGCCTATAAGGGGCACTTGTTGGGTAGGTAATATCTCCCATGCTTTACTGCCAAGGAGGGGGGATTCTGAGGTGGAGGGTCTTAACTATTGACCTTCAGGGTTACTCCTCTGACCCCTTTGCTCTAGATTTTGGGACCCTGGTGAGAATGTGGGTCCAAATCCCTCCCCATAGGATTGTCTATCATCAAAGAATTGGTATGACGAGAGTTGATTGCCATTAGGTATCGTTGGACTTGGGTCCCTGAGTATTGCTTCTGACATTGGTGGTTGGGACGGCATTTGAGCCTCAGACATTGCCCTAGTCCGCCATCCAGCAAATGGGTTTAGCGGTCTATCAATCCAAACCTTCCCATGATATTGGAAAAGGTTTCCCTTAATGTAGCTGTAGATGGGGTAGGAGAGTGGAGATCAGTGGGGATGGAGTTGAGAGCCACTGAGGCTCTAACATTAGAGGGTTCACCCATGTCTCTATCTTGACTCATGGACTCTTCCGAGCTAGATAATTCACTTGGTTCTTGCAAGGAGTGAGGACCAAAATTTGCACTTGCTGACCCTGAGGATGCCAAGCTAGGTATGGAGGTCTACCAGATGGTATTTGAGGCACTGTCTTTAGGCTCAGGGTGAGCTTGTTGGACTCTTCTTAATCTCAAGATCATGTGTTCATTGGCACAGTTGAGGCCCCAATTCTAGGTTGAGTCCACCTCGACGCGGGGTCAAGGGGCGGCAGCCACTTGTGGCTTCCTTGATTCTTGGGGTCCCAATTTTCATGTGCTTTTTCTTGATTTTTATGTTCCCAGAGCTATCCCTATGGCCATGGGGATAGAGCTATGGCAACAACCAATGGGATAGCAAGTCGACGGGATAGAGTTAAAGCAACGACTGGTGGGATAGAGCTATAGTAATGAGTCAACGCCTATTTGACTGATAAGATAGAGCTATGGCAATGACCCATGATGGGGATAGGGCTAAGGCAATGACCCATGGGGATAGCAAGTCGACGAGATAGAGTTAAGTCAATGAGTCAACTCTTATTTGACCGGCGGAATAGAGCTATGGTGCCGACCCATGGGGATAGGGCTGTAGAGTCAAATTGATGTATGGGTGTGGGCTAGGATTCCTATGCTAGGAGTGTGTGAGAGTAGGTGTGCTAGAGTGGGTAAGTATTTAGTAGGTGTGATTGAGTGAATCTAGGTGTGTGGTGCAGAGATTCATGGAGGTGGTGGCTTGATTATAGGATCTTGGTGGTTACTGTTGTGACTTCACATATGATGTACAGTGGATATAACATGGTGCCTATATAATGGCCCTCTATTCATGAATACAAGGCACTTACCATTTCTTCTATCACATGTACTCTCTCTCTCTAAACCATGGATTTTCGCCTCCATCCTCCTTGGACTCTCCGTTACTCTCTCTCACACCCTGGTACCTTCATGTGGTATCAGAGCCATGTTCATCCTCCTTGAGCCCTCTCCTCCATATCACAATTGAGACTCAACCCTTGAGCTGTAAACAGTCGATACTTAGTGACTCAGAAGCAACACAAGATGCTTCTCCGCGTTCCTCACCGCTGCCTTCTAGACTACCCAAGCTGAACCTCTCAGTATTGAGCAGGTTTGCTTGGATTGTCATGTGTCTTGGCCATGCGACCCTCTCCATGGTGCATGCTCTCTAGTTCGTTGGCTTCTTGTTTCGTGCGCTTTAGGTTTAGAGCCATCCATCTGCATGTGTCACTCAAGCAACTCCTGGATTGTCACAGTGTGTTTCCACGAGAGAAAGAGGGAAAGGGGAGAAGGGAGAAGAGGGGGGAGAAGGGAGGGAAAAGGAGTAGGGAAGAGGAGAGTGAAGGGAGATGGAGTGTCAAACACAAAGGCACTACAAAGGTAACAAAAGAACACCGAAAGACACTCTTGAAAGAGAAGAGGGAGCTTGTATTCCAAACTTGTGCATACAACAATGAACACCAAAGTCCACCATTTGGCCTTTTATACAAGTCGCCTTTTGAAGGGAGGGCCAACCCTAATCTCTTTATACCACTCTCCCTTCTCATTCTTTTACCATCCTCGGATGGCCCATCTAGCTCCAAGACACAATCCTAGCTCTATGGACTTGCCACTGTCCATCAAATCGTATCACTTAACCATAGTGGTGGCATATTGTTAGCCAATCTGTTAACATGAGCGAATGAGTGCATGGGTTGAGAAGGGATTAGAGGAGTTATGGGACGATTAGTGGCCTTGGTGTGTAGGGTGGTTAAAAAGAGAGTATAAAGGGGAGATGTCACCGGGGGTACATAAAAGAATAATTCATAGTTGGGAAAGTATACATGTGTGTGTGTGTGTGTGTGTAGAAATAAGTGTCTGTGTGTGTGAGATACATTTACTAATCAAAATTATTGTGTGTGTGTATGTGTGTGTGTGTGTCCCACCCCCAACCCAAAGGGTAAGACCACATGGTGGGGAGTAAGCCCACCATGTGGAACTTACACCCCACCTACTGATAATAAGTGAATAAAAGTGGATATGTATGATAAGTGTCAAAATGAAAAAATGATGCCAATAGTACATGCGTAAACCACTTCTGCAAAATACATATAAAAGTTAGTAAAAAATAAGTCGGATCACAAAATGACTAGGGATTATCCATGCTAAAGAATTATCCAATGGATGTGAATTAATTGTATGCCACTAGCCCCCCGAGGCTAGTTGGGAAATCAAAGTGTGTGTTTAGATTAAAAATTCCCATTAATAATTGAGCCCGACCACATTCGGTGGGACTTCTTAACGGAGGTGCTGGCAAGATTGGCCTCGGCAAAGGATGTAAAAGAGAAACTAAGGAATTGGAATGGAATACCATTGGGTTGGAATGCAAGGTTGCTAGTACTCCAATACATCTTGGCAGTGTCCACCAGGTACCCTTCATCCATCTAGAATTTCAAGAAAGCACAGTAGGCAGAAATAAAAAAGCTCTTCGGAGCCTTTGTGTGGGCAGAAGAAAATGGTCAAAGAAGATGCACACAATGCCGTGCGATGCCCTCAAAGCACCTAAATCGCAAGATGGGTTCGGTTTGCCAGAAAATAGGATAAAAAGTATTTCCCTAATTTGTAAATGGATACCAGGTCTATTCATGAGCAAGGCCTCATGGATTGAAATCATCAAATCCATCTTGGCCGGTGTGCAGGCTTGTGGCCTTATTTGTCGTGGTACAAAAGGGTTGTCTCAGCCTTCCCAATTTGCATGATAGGTTCTGATCTGATCGCCAAAATTGTGGAGGCCTAGAAGGAGGGTATGAAGCACTTGAAGTGGAAAGGTCAAAGTGGCCTCAGGGGCAATGGTAGCCTAGATGAAAGTATCTAGTGGTCGATCGCATTCTGCCCAACACACTCCTTGACCTTCCAAAAGCCAGATGACTCCATTGGAAAGGAATTCAAGTGTGGGGGGACATTTGGGATTCTCAATGTGCAGATTGGATTCCAGTAGAGGACCTGTACAGGAGGTTCGGGCTATCTGACCGAGAACATGATAGGATATAAGCGATTAGAGATAGGATGCTATAGGATTGGCTAACAAACCTGGTCAGGACTAACATCGATAAGTTAGCCTTCTCGACAGTAGCCAAGACTAGCCTAGCAAAAATCTTTGCCAAAATAATGTACAAGAGATAAAAGGGCAAATTGTTGGCTCTTCAGGACTTGAATCGAAAGTGGAACCTCAAACGCTGTCAAGGTTGGTGGAAGATAAAATTTCAGGTGATTTGAAGACACTATAAAGCAGGAAGAGCAAGTTTCCTGCTTTGGAAGATCTTGCATCAATGGATGCCAATGAGGGCCAAATTGGCGAAGAGACTCTCGATGAACCTAGTGTGTCCTCTGTGTGCCAAATATTTGGAGAATGTTCATCACTTGATGTGGAGCTGTCAAATCACTAAAGAATTTGGAGGAGGGTTGAAAGAGGAATTAGGAAAGCAAGAATCATGTCGAAGTTCTACAAAGGCATGCGATGGCAGCTTGTGTTGACCGGCGATACGTACGGGCTTCCTTCTACACTTGCAGCATGTTGGCCCTACGTGCAAGCGGTTGCATCATTGGTGGTATGAGAAACCCACAACTAGATCATATTCCGAGACAACCTCCACTTTGGGTGGAGAGAGTCAATGATTATAGCTTTAGCTTGTGTGAATTTAAGAGATCTGAGTTGGATCCTTACAAAGAAAGACCTGGTAGTTAGTAGATCCTTTTAAAAAATTAGAATGTGTATAGAGTGATCTCCAGTGTTGTTTGCAGCATGGGCTGGGGTCTTCACCCATTTTTAGCCAATTTTTGTAAAAGGTCTATTAGGGCTAGCCACCCTATTTTGCTAGTATATGCAGCATGTTTTTAAAAAAAAACAACTTCACATGGTATTGGAAATGGATGTAGATAAAAGATATTCACCTATAATTCATCATCTTGCTTAATTTTGAGATTGTGTACAATTTTAATTGTTTAATATAGTTTACTCATAATTCATTATCTTGCTTAGGCATGACATTGTGTATGATTTTAATCATTTAATATAGTTGTCCTCATATTGTAGAATTAAAATTGAATGTTTGGAAATATAAGCAATATCTTTATGTTGATAGGGACTTGATAAGGAAATTATTAGCTATTGTTGTCAAATTCTCATAAAGTAGAAGGAATGTATATGAGATCAATTTCCTTGATCGGGAATGCATTCATTTGATTTAACCCCAAACATCATGTGATTTGATTTGACTTAACCCCAAGCATCACGTGATTTGATTTTAGTGGAAAGAATAATTTTATATTTGATGTTAACAATTTAAAGTGGTATGCATATATATATCAAATAATTTGAGGTGGTATGCATATAAATATCATACAATTGACACATATTTTGCAATCTAAATGATGCTCTATCAAATCAAACACGGTGTACTACCATGATATCGGCATGCTATTGCAACCAAGGTGTGAAAAATTATCAACTAGATAGTTAGGAAAAAATAGAGACTATGAGTCAAATGTAATTTTCATAGATTCTACTTAGCTATGTTGCATAAAACATGACTAGAGACTGGGTATCCAAATGGCACCACTCATTCTTGATATAAATACAACCTTTAACATTTTAAGAGTGAAGATAATATTTATGAATATGTTCTAAAGTCTCCTCACAAAGTGATGGGACTTCATTCAATGATTTCTCTTCATATCATGCAAATTCTTTTATGTGATTTTATTCCTAAATATTTGAAAATCTTGTGTTCGAGGAAGAGTATTTAAGGACTTCAAGAAATGTGACAAAGAGAATAAGATATAAATTAGTGACTAGGCCTTAACCAATTGGAGTATTGTCATTGCATGTGGAATGGAGTTATATCATTAGCATTACTAGAATTATTAACCATTGGCTTTTAATCATGTAAGGTAAAGGTAGACATTACCGATGGTCTAATACTAACTCATTTTTTGTTAACATAAAACATGTTGATGTATCGATTGAAAATAGGATGACAAGCATTAATCATTAGATGTTATACATTGGTGTCAATAGATGGATGACTAATAATCAAAGCACACAACCTATTGTTAAGAAAATCAAATAAACTTGAACATAGTTAAATGATGCTAAGTCAAACATTAGATCCTAAAAAGAGAAAATACCCTCAAAATCTCATTGTGGGGAAGCGCCACATTAGTTGATTGCAATATCATGGGTTGGAATATAGGTACAGTCTTTGTCTTTGATACAATGCAAGGGTGCTTTCAAATCACAAAATTTTTTTGTTCTTAGAGTTTCTTTGCAACTACGTTGCTTTGCACACCAAAAAAAAAAAGAAAAAGCGAGGGTGCTTTCAAATCACAACATTTTTTGTTCTTGGAGATTCTTTGCAACTACGGTTTTGGGACCAAAGCAATGTATTACATTGATTTTATGATAAATAATATACATGCCCCATACAATAGGGATCAATTAGACATTTGATTTAGGATGTATATTCCTTGTCTCATACCCATGAGGGTGTCTCGGGCGTCACTCTATGAAGTCCCATATTTAAAATACCACTACAAATACAAGAATATACAGATTGAAATACCCATTTCGTTAAGTAGACTATTCAGGATAAAGGTAATGATTCACCTCCCCTTCTTCGGAAGTACATATTTTAACATAAAGATTCCCCTCCTGTTCCTTCAGTAAAAGCACACTATTTGGGATGCTTCGTTTAAATACCCCTCTATACATTCACATTAATTTAACACTTTGGAGACTACATATCAATCTTCCTCATGTACGTCCACACCATGTGCAACATATAGATAAAAATATTGTCTATGCTTATATGCACTTTGTTTGTAAAATAATGGTTAGAAAAAAGAAAGAAGGGCGAGAAATCATGGATTATAGATTTGTTGGCTACATTTGTCCTATTTATATGTCTAATATCATGCCTTCTTTGACTTTGTATAGTGAAAGGAGGATAACCTTGTCCTAGCTAGTTGCTTCTTATGGTCAATGGTCATGTGTGCCATTTAGCCCCCATTTAGCAAGAAACATCGGAGGAATATGAGAGAAGAAATGATGTACATTGGGAATGTGAAAACATGATGTATATGAAGAGGAAACACAAAGTATAGGGGGAAATAGTGGGCATGCTTGCAAGAGGTAGGTGAATGTGCCAAGAGTGCGAATAGATAAACCTTTTTGATTCCTACCCCTCTTGTACTCTCCAATACATGTAAGTTTCCAACATCTATACCTCTATGGTAACTTGAGGGTAACTTCTGCTTATTAATGAACAACTTTGGCCACTTGTTATGTTGCAAGATGGGAGGAACCCGTCATTTCTTACTCTCTTCATTAAATGAGCTATTTACCATTTCAAGTTCCAACAAAATATTAGAACTTGCGTAGCATTATCGATTCCCCATGGAGGTCTACATGTATTCTTGGCACTATCAAAGTCACCATAGATGTTGACGACCTAGAATGGGATAACATATTAGTTAGGCTTCGCATGGGTAGAGTAGAACTCATGTTGCAAAGAAAATGTAACATGGATTTGATTATAGTACAATGGCTTGAGATTTTTGTCATAAATCTAGAGATACTAAGGAGTTGAAAGAGTTTATTATATGCCACAAGTGTAGAGCTACTATAGAGTTAAAGAAGCCTTATTATATAAAAAAGAAACTACCAATATTAGGATCATGCAATGTGTAATATTATCATATTTAGGGATCATGTAGCTCAAAGCACATTCAAGGCTGTATATATATACTACAAACCAACCTCAAATTAGTACTTTGGTAATATAGAAGGTGACTGTTAATAAATGCACAATACTTGGGTGGATTCTAATCAAAAACTCACATCAATAATGTGTAATGATACAGTCATACATCTGCACACATTTAAAAGAAATGAGTTCTCAAGAGCTTTATTTACATATACCATGTTTTGCTAAACCCAACATAGGAATTTTAGACATAAGAGTTTTGATGATTCTTTAACGAGACATAAGGTTGAGTGCTTAGCACCTTCAAAGCTTGCATACTTGATGGAAGAAATCATCTCCACGTTTGATTGCAGATAAATATAATAATGGTGTGTACTATTATAGTCAAATCACTACATCGAGAAAGTGCCTTAATTGGCTTGTCGTTCAATATACAAAGGTGAGGCTCCTTTCTAACGGCTAATCAATGAAGAAATTTCTTGTGCATGTAGAGTAATGTTGAAGTAAGGCGCTATTCATCTCATTTACATAAAATAGTCAAGGAACACTAGTTCCTAGCTAGATTTGTACAATAGAGAATGCATAACCAACATTAAATAATCAAGCATTAACTTGATAATTTTGGCATGAAACCTTAATTTATGCAACACCTTGGTTGGGAACATGCAATCTATTTTCTTTGTTTGATGATCTAGGGTTTTGAATAGCCCTTAATATGATGCTAAGTGGAAGCATGTTGTCCCTCAAGGTACGTGAGCCTCCATACCATCGAAGGCATCCTTGGAAAATTTCACCCGCACTTTGATGTTGTCTCGCTTCCAATGCATCTAGACTATGAACATGAAGATGAACATGTATGCAAGGGAATCTTATGGGCTTTGAGAGAGAGAGAGAGAGAGAGAGAGAGAGAGAGAGAGAGAGCCCTACTATAAAAAACCTTTCAAAAAAGTCAATAGTGCTCATTAAATTTTCTCTATTATTACTTGTTCACTTGAGAATCATTAAGTTATTCATTGCATTTTTAAAATTTCTACATGAGTTGAAAATGTATCTTAAGGTATTGCATTTTTCCATCAAAAAAGTTTTTTTTTGCATTAAACAAGTGCCCATTGCACAGTTGTTGTTTTTTTAACTTTTTTTAATAAAAAATAAATGCCGGCTTTTATTAAGTACTCAAAAAAGGAGAGAGTTTACAAAAAATAGGGGGGGTTGGTCCCTTGGGAAACTCGAACAGAATTTGGCCATCTAGGGGTTGGAGACCCGGGGCCTGCGCTCTAGAAGAAAGCAAGCTACCCTACTCTAAGGGTCGCCTCTACCGAGATGATGGCATGGCTAACAACTAGGTCCACAGTACCTACCATGTTTTCAAAATCTCTCAGGTAGGTCTTCACGACCGCTAGGATAGCCGTGGCTCTACAACCGACTTGGATGCCATGCTTAAACACCATTCTGTTCCTTACTTCCGAGACTCCTAGAATTATCGCTGCCCTAAGGTAAGGCCAACAAGCAATCAGGGTTGACGACATCTTGACACATTCCCCCAGGACTAGGAGTCTCCAGCGCTTACCAATGTAAAACTTGGCATCAACCTAGCTCCTCTTACTGCAACCTCCGAGCGGCTACAAGCTTGTCTTACAACCGGGCATTTCCAACACATGTGGATGACGTCTTCACGTGCACTTCCGCATAAGGTACATCTGGGGTTAACCTGCAGGGTGGGGAAGGCGAAGTTCATGAAAAAAGTTAATGTATCTCATGAATCATTGTTGATGATGCACATGCACAAGTACATCATGTTAGCTCCCCTTTCATGAAGAGCAAAGGAAATATGCAAGTTGAAAGAGTGTTATTCGAATTGAATAGTACATGCAAAGATCAAGAAAAGATGCATGGAGGAAGTAACAAGACAAAGTTATGCATATGAGTATGATTGGGAGAGGCTTATAAAGTCAAGGAAAAAGATAGGAACAACATGTGAGGAAGGGATTAGGAAATGGGGGAGAGCTACGTAAAAAGGAAAGCAACTAACAGAGTACGGAAGGTGGGGCACTTAAGGCTCCACATTAGCTTGCTTTCTAAAAAACAAGGTGGAGGAGCTATCGTAAGCGTATGGAAGGTGGGCCAAGAGTCTCATGAAATCAAGGTGGACTTCTCCATGAAGCCAAGTCAGGACTTTCGTCCAGAATTGGACCTTGCATAGCATTTTAACCATCTAAAAGAGTGTTAATAATGCTAATAGATTAAGGATGGCAAAGTCATGAGAGTTTGATGCAAGCAGGGGACTTGTGGAAGGTCCATGATATTTGCATGAGGCAGGCGCATAGGTCTAGTCGAGACGCAAGCATCGAAAGCATGATGGTGTGCATGTGTACATGTGGCACTAGGTAGGGAGGGCGGTATTTGTTACATACCTAAAGTGCACCCGCCCAAGCTTGAATAATTTGGCTACTGGTTGGTGTTGTTGCATACACACAGCCCTAGTGTGGGTGGTAACGTCTTCAAGTGCGAGGCGTGAGGTTGTATGTTTGAGCCCCACTTGCAGCGGATGCATTGAATATTGGTGACGAAGGAATCCCGCCCTTGGGTAGGGGGTCTTGCTTGCCCATGCTTGGGCGGGCGGTAGAATTCGTGCAACAAAATGGAAGTCCACATGTGGCATGTCGCACTTCAATTGGGCGAGCAGGTGGGCAGGCAGACTGCGGGTGTGTAACGGGCCCAATTAAGTACACTTTTGTTTTCCCCAGGCAAGGATGAGGTGCACATCTGCCCATGGCCTATGCTGCCAAACAGCAAGGAGTCATCTCTCAGGATTCGAATGAGGGCAGAGAGGAGGCAACATCGACAACGCCGGTGCCTGAGGTGGCACTTAAGTATACTATGATATGATTAAAAGGCAAAATTTTACCATAGATGAAAGTTTGTGAATTGGATTGAGGGGGGAATCCTTACCTCACCAACCAAGGTTTTCATTCTGGCCGTCCCCAACGACACGCCCACGCCTCCTATTCTTCTCCAAAACGCCCGCGTTTCCGAGAAGTGTGGCGTGGGTCGGGCAGAGAGCACAAGCGGCGCGGCCACGGGCACCTTCTTGGGATGGAAACACTAGTGGTGGCAGAGGAGTTTCCGAGGGCAGTCTAGACAGCATGCCACTGCGTGCGAGTTAGTGAAGGAGGGAGAGAGAGGAAGGGTGGGAGGCAGGGAGAGCGCGGGGGGAGGTTTAGATTGAGAGAGCGAGAGAGAGAGAGAGCGAGAAAAAAGGATCCTTCGTCTTGAATGCAGGAAACCGATGCGATTTCACCCCTTTCAGATCTCGGAAGTCTCAATCTTTCAGAAAGGATCCATGCATCAATCCCATCGGACCTGCTTCCTTCCCCTCCTCCTTGAACCGCTCAGCTGCAGCTCCTTCCCTCTTGCCCTTCCTGCTCTTTCCTGGTACGTTGGGTACTTTCCCCCGTTCCTTTCTGTTGCCCCTCGCCTTTGATCGAACAAGGAATGCAATGTCGCATGGAAAGTGATGCCTTGAAGTCCACCCCAAGCCGGAAAAATGGGTTCCTTTGAGTACTCCCCGCAGCCATTGAATGCCGCCGTTGCCAAGGTCGATTGGTCTTTTTGTGGAGCTGGATCGATTTACGATGGCTGCAACTTCTTGCAAGAGCTTCCGGAAGACGTCTTGGCACAGTTATCTGCGTCTCTAGCCCCCAAAGATTTGTGCAATCTGAGTCTTACCTGCAAAAAGCTGCACAGCCTCTGCAGCTCGGATAAGCTCTGGTGGCCTCAGTGCAAGGGCGCTTTGCACAATCGCTCCGTGGACCTGCAAGCATGGCGGACTGCTGTTCCTTCCTACAAGTTCATCTACCGCTTCATTCAGTCTGTGAGGCCATTGCTTGGCATCTGGGTGCATCAAAATCCCGAGTTGGGAAATCTGGTCTACGTGACGTGGGGATTCCTTTCCGTGGTGGGTTGTCGAATCATTCCGCAGGAGCTAGGTCCAAGAGGACTCGATGCCGGTCTCCTTTGGGCACCTGTGTTTGAAATCATCGGACAAGCTGACGGGTCCCTAGCTTTCTTCTTGCATGGGAGAGAGGGAGAGAAGGATTGCTGTTACCCGGGCTGCTTCGATGGAGCCAGAGCGGATTGCAATGTGCTACTGCTGGAAGCAGAGCCAAGACGTCGTTCAGGAAGCGTGGATTCAACTGCAAGCTCTGCAATCGCCACTGAAGCTGACAACGGTGAACCCTCTTTCTCACTAGAGGAAATAAGGCGGCTGGCGAGACCTGGGGCCAAGCTGAGTAAGTGTAAGGCAACCCCAGATGTTGGTCCGGTTCCTTTCCATCGCTTGCATTTTGCTGACAGAAGAAAAATGCTGGATGCTGTTGCTCGACATGTGAGGCTGAAGATCCCTCAATCTGCAGTGGAACCTTTATTTCCCCGCATCAGGAACAAAATAAGGTCAGACATAGATTTCTCTTCTGTTAGAGAGGAGCTTCATAGAGAGGTTCTGTCACTGTATGAGAGACGGTCTCTTCTGATTCGGATGTACAGCTACGGTGATCCAAATGGCAGACGGCCCCCGACTACTACTCATTACAATGGAATAAACTCAGGCTACCTTTTGGATAAAATGTGCAGCCCCTCTGAGTACACTACTAGCATGTTAATGCTCAAAGCGACTGATGAAGGAGAATCAAGCAAAGGGAAATCGCAGGGAATCACAGAAACAGGCAGTTCTGCCTCCAATGCTCTCAGCAATGGGTCATCTCAACCATCTACACCTAGAAAGGTGCATCTGGCAAAGCTCATAAGGGAAAAGATGAAGCAGATAATTGGCATGGGTAAAAATGAAGATGCAGCAAAGCTTAATGAGGGGGATGCGAGCTCAGGGATCAAGCGGGTTCTGCTCTTGCAGCAGTTTGTAAAACAAGGTGACACAGTGGCTCTCCGTCTGCATGCCAGACGCTGGGAATTAAAAACTTATCGAGCGTGGCCCCTGATGCCTGAAAATCGATTTGCACTTTACAAAATGCCAGAACAGAAGCCAGAGAATGGAAGAGAACATGCTGGGTTGTGGGGTGGCACTTTTGGATGGCCACCAGGAAAACCTGCTGAAGATAAGCCAGGAAAGGCCTTGTATTTCTTGCTTCTGTCTTATGATGACACAGAGGAAGGACGACTCTTGATTGCGACAAAGATTTTGGAAGGCACACACTATGTTTTGCACCCTAATGGGTCCCCTATGTTCACTGCCAATGTGGATGAGCCGTCTTCACAAGGATTTCCATGGAGCACAGATAGAGATGGAGCCCCCGTGGACATGATAAATGCATATCAAGGAGAAGGCATAGCTAATGGTTATGGTTTTCGCTATCCTAGTTCAAAACCTGGAGATCTCTTTGTTGAGCGAAAAGGCTTGCTGGCATTTGTATGGAGGGAATCTCAAAATGTGCTGACACTTCAGAGATTGAATCTTCAAGCGTTGCTGGAGAATGGAGACAGAGTGGCAGCACTGGCACCGATTGCCAACTATGCATACCTTATTAAGTCCCTTTCAAATGTATTTGCTGGATTTTGTGGCTTTGGTGCAAGGTCTAAAGCTATAGAACTACCAGCCGTGTGATAGAGAGAATCGTCTGGTCGAATTCATGTGGTAGATGATTTTCAGCCTTTATGTTGCAGCAGGCTTCAATTATGTTTTGTAATTTTTAAAAAAGAAGGCATGAACCCTTCCATTTTCATTGTGGCAACCGCTTCCCTGTAGAGGAAGGTTTACTGGTGCAACGATATGCTTTCTGTTGATTGATTCTTAAGTTTTGATGGAGTTTCGTTTTTTAGTACACGTTGATGACCAAGCCTCTGGAATTGATGTTTTGTCATGTGTTCCCCTCTGCAAAGAGCTGGAGGAGGAATAAGTAAAGGGACAGCTCCAACCTAACAGATGCAGTGAGTTTCTCACCGATGGAACATCATCCCACCCTCCTTGACAGGCATTTGAGATAGAAGATGTATCAGATAATCGAGACATGTGCAAGAAATGAGGGCAATGAAGGGATTGGGGATTAAGGAAAGTGGTTTAAGGATTTTTACTGCTTTTGTTGCGTGTGTACAAGCTCTTTAAAGCAATTGAAGTACTTCATGTTAGTAATAGGCATTTTAAGTGAACTCTTCCTGGATGGGTGCCTGTAAGAGTGAGAAGAAGGCTTTACTTTTTCTTATGGCAAATTCTTTTTAAAAACAAGCCAGCCAAGGGCAAGGTTTGGATTCTGTCGATTTGTTTTTATAATGTAGTGGTAGCTGATTCTTTGCGTCAGTCAATTTGCTACTGTCTCAGTTGTCTCTTTGTTTTCTTCTGCATGCTGAAATCGGTGTTTAGGGGGAACTCCCCTTTGCAGATTAAGCTTTACTGCTTTGTGAGTCAATATTAGGGTTCTTGGGGTGTCTCGAGACTTGTTGCCCCATCCTCAAGGTTGTGTGGATCTTGCATAAAAAAATTCTTTTGAGAAGGGAAATATATTCATCTAGATTTTCCTGTCTTCCATAGATCAGCATGGGGTTGATCTTTCTCTCAGAGAGGCATCTTCTTCTTAGTTCCTGCATATCTTTCCCAAAACCCTTTTGCTTTATCAGCTCTATAATGACCATTTCTTGGTTTGGAAGATCCAAGTCCTTTATGGCACAGTATTTCATGCAATCTACCCTTGCCCTTACATTTTGTTGCCTCAATTGGCTCGTCCATATTTTCCAGTCTTTACCAGATGTATTCCTAAAAATTTCGTTCAAGCGGTTGTTTGCATTGCTAGTGTCCTTTTCTCCAGTCATATTGAGATACCATAGGTGTTGGCATAACGTGGCTCCAGTGTTCAGGTGTTTACAGACCGATCTTGTGCTCAGATCTACAGAAGGAGCTTGCTGACAGGTCTGTTCACATGTAGGGCCAAGTCTGCCCCAGCTCTCAGCTCTTAGGGCCCAATAGATAGGCACCCCTGTGCTCCTTCGTTCTGTCCTTTCGCATAGTGCAAAGTGAGCAACAAGGGCCACAATGCATAGCTTGCAATCATGGGCATGTGCAACCTTTCTCTACCCTAGGTCTAGCCCTAGTTACCTATCCCTTGTCGTGCGGTTCTGTATCGTGGTTTTTTTTGGAAACCTTGAGATAGTACTTCTCTTGGGAAATGAAGATCTTGTTTGACTCTCTTGGGGCGTGTTCTAGCCCATACAATGCTTTCCAAAGTTTGTACATCTCCATCCTTGATCTTGTGTTATGTCAGCCATAAGCACGGAAGCCTCTTGGTTGGTTATGGCAAGGTGGGAAACCGAAGGGCTCGATAGCACTTCATTATTGGAGGCCTAAAGGGTTTAAGTCTAAGGTAATACCTAGGCTTAGGCATTGGTGAGAAGGTGCTTAGGACAACCCAAGAGAGGAAGGGGTCCCTTGTGGAGATGTGACATCAAAATGATAGGGCCATTTGGCAAGTGTCGGGTTCAAAGGAGGACTCCAGAGAGCTCAATAGAAGATGGAGGGAAGAGAGGCTTTTGGGACGAGAGATGCAGAGGTGGAGCAGGAGAGTCCGTTGGTTGGGTGGAGAACTAACGTGGAGTCCTTTGTATGCAGATGTAACAATGGTATCAAAGCAGTTCGTCATCCTTTTGCTGCTCGTCATCCTATTTCTACAGTCGTGCTGCCTCAGAAGGCGACACTTGAGAATACTCAATCAAGAAGATGAGAGGTTGTAGGCTCGCTCTTGAAGGCTATCAATCGTGAAGGCAGAACAAAAGCAAGTTGCAAGCGTTATGAGAAACTCCATGATATGTCACACCTTGAATATTCTTAGCAAGGTTGGACAATCTACAGCAGCACTTGTACGTTTGATGGCCCAAATCCCCTATGTGGTTGACTTTTTGGGGTTGGTGGTTAACTCTGGCGGGTCTGAGCGTGGTGTCGTTAGAAGAGTTGTGGCCTGATGTTTGTCATCTCCCTTATTCAGCGCAAGAAAGGCCGAATTGATGATGTTTGTTGCTAAGCCAATTTTCAGAGGGTCCTTTAGCTTTCAAGATCCATCGAAGAAGATTCGCCGCCGTTGCCGTAGTGTTGTCAGAAGAGTTATGGCCTGCTGTTTGTTATCTCCCTTATTTAGCGCAAGAAAGGTCGAATTGATGATGTTTGTTGCTAAGCCAATTTTCAGAGGATCCTCTAGCTTTCAAGATCCATCGAAGAAGATTCACCGCCGTTGACACTCGTGGACCTATGTAATGAGAAAGACCTATGTAATGAGAATGCTTTTATAATCATGCCGCACGGTTCTGGAGCCTGGTTGCAAAGCCATGATTTTTAGCCTTGTTGTTGCGACTTGCTTGATAAACCTATAGATGATTTGAAGTTGCGCCCTAAATGGCTGTAATCTTAGATGGGGTGATGGATGGCTAGCCAAACACTACTGGCTTTGTAAGCGATTCGTCAAAGGCAAGGCAAGTGACTAGGCAAGGCAGGTGACTGAAGCATAGAAGCCCTTAAGAGAACATAATGCGGTGATCTGAACGAGACGAATCGACCATGTGCCATAATCGACCTGCGAAATAAAAAGAAACACAGAGAAGAGAGCCATGTCATCCTAAGGTCTTATACCTCAGTAAAAAGGCCACCTCACTCTTTCTTTTCCACTCTTCTCACTTTCTAAGGTTCCCTTCAAGAACTTTATAAGCCACTCGATCTTTAGCCCATCCAACCATAAGCCTAGCCCAATTGAAAGAAGAGGATTGAAGATGGGAATGGAGGAGATTTGAATTTTTCAGACTAAAGCGGAATGCGGGACTAAAAGGCAAGATTGTGAATCAAAAGAGCGAGCCAATACAAATCCAAGACCTTGAACAAGTACCAGGGAATTGGGCACTGCATTTTTCTCTCTGTTATAAAGCTCTTTGCTTTATAATTCTCATTTTAAAATGACAACTCCAGCAAGAGATAAAATGATTAGCGAGAGGGAGGAAAAATGGAGGTTATAGATTATGGTGATTATGGAATTCTGTATTCGGAATTCACAAAACTAGAAAACCGAATGCAAAACATAGAAATACAGTCTATTACTCACTCATTAAAGACTCTACTTGAAGTCATTTCCAAGTATCGCATTCTCAATCGGTAACTTTTGTAGTGAAATCACCAACTCCTCAAGTCCAATTGAGGCGACTTAACTTTCGCCTAAAAGATACCACGAATATTCTTAAGGACTTAAAGCCACCGATCTTCAATGGAAGAGAAGAACGGAACAAGGATGCTATAAATATATTTTTGCAAAAGTGGCAAGACTTCCATCGACTCAGGAATATCCCTCACGAAAATCAAGTCATGGAAGCAAGCCTTTCCCTTGGAAACAAGGCATATAAATGGTGGATGAGTCTCATGTAAACTGATAGGACCCCTAAGTATTGGGCTAAGTTTGAGCAAGCTTTCCCAAAAATAATTCTTACCTAAGAATGAGCTAAAAAGGGCATGGGAAGCGTGGGATAACTGTAGCGTGAACAAAAATACCTTAGCCTTATACATAACGAATTATAGGGAGTCAGTCCTTAAGTTAAAGGGAATCGATGAATTCCAAAAGATAAGGGGCTTCATAAGGGGTCTAAAAGACACCTACAAGGTCGAGGTGCGAAGAAATTCTCCCAAGACTTTTGAGGAAGCCATGAAGTATGCCCAAATATATGACAATACTACGAGGAAATCTAGAGTTGGAAATTTTGAACAAATAGGTTGTGTTCCTAGGTTCGATAAATTTCCCAATCTCAAAAGGAAGGGCACTTCAAGAAGGAGGTTTCTCAAAGCACCGTGGTGGTGCAAGAAGCCTCAAACACAAAGATATCCTCTTCTAAAAAAGAGGATTATGAAAAGGGCAAGAAGGAAAATCTTTGCTTTAAATGTTTAAGCAAAGATCACGTTGCTTGCAGTTGCCTTAGAAACAAATAGGCAGGAGCTAAATCCCCAAATAGACCTCCACCAAAACAAGTACACGTGGTGTAGGTATTACTACTTAAAGATACTAAGGAGTACATTGAGGTAGAGGTTTATCATGAGGATAGCACCCACATGTTATGCCTATCATAATATTATCGGCAATGTGGCAACCCACTTTTGGTTCTCATGAGGATGCATGGAAAAATTAAGGGGCAAAAAGTAAGGGTTATGCTTGATGATAGTGCCACACACAACTTCTTAAATTGAAGTTGCCTGAGAGTTCAAGTTCCCATAAATATGTGGTCTCTGTGGAAAAGGGTAGTGATAAAAATGTTTGGGACACCATGATTCATGGTGTAGAGGTGGACATTGAAGGCTATCACGATGCCTTGGATTTCTAGATTATGTATCACGATAGGACATATGTTGTTCTTGGACGAGAGTGGTTGTATAGTCTTGGGCATAGCTTGCAGCATAGTTATTTAAATAACTTCATTATATTTGAAAAAGATTATATAGTCTTGGACATATGTATAGTCTTGGGCATAGCTTGCAGCAGAGTTATCTAAATAACTTCATTATATTTGAAAAAGATGGTAGAGTCTTCCAAATTCATGGAGGAAATGATGTACCAAACTGTCCCCTTATTTGTTTGATGGAATTGGAATGACCACTACACCAACAAGAATGCGAGGTCTATCTCTGTGAACTTACTTTTATTGATGATTTTATTTCTACTACATCTGGAAAGAGTAAAATTTCTCTTGATGTTGTTTAAAAGATTAAATCTTTTAATGATTTAAGTTGAATATAAAAATGTTTTTCCATGTTCTTTGCCTGATGGTTTACCCCCCAAGAGAGATGTAGATCATAAAATAGACATAATTATTGGATCTACCCTTGTTTGTAAACTACCATATAGACTTAGTCAAACAAAAGAACGTGAGGTCGAAAGACAATTAATTAAATATCTTAGGAAGGGCCAAATTCAACCTAGTATTGTCTTCACCAGTGATACTGGTGAAGAAGAAAGATGGTACTATGTGACTATGCATAGATTATCGAGCTTTAAATAACATCACAATAAAAAAGAAGTATCATATGCCCCACATTAATGAGATCTTTGATCAATTGAAAGGGGAAAAATATTGACTTATGATCAAGATATCACAAGTGCGAATTAGAGAAGAGGATGTCCCTAAGACATCATTTTGTACAAGGTACGGGCATTATTAGTTTAGAGTAATGCCATTTGGTTTAACTAATGCTCTTGAAACTTTTATGAAATTTATGAACAGTGCCTTGAGGCCATATTTAGAAAAATTTAGTGTCTTATTCCTAGATGATATCCTTATCTATAGTAAAATGAAGGAAAAAGCACTTGGAACAACCACCCTCCACTTTACCATCACCTTGACTTTTTCTTTACTCGCTTTGCTTCTTCTTTGTTTGCTCCCTACAATCGGCCATTTACCCTCGCTACTATCAATTAATTAATCGATCTCACCCCCCCCTCTTGCTCAAATTAACCTACCTAAATCGCCAATTAACGTACCTACAACCTTTGCCTCACTCCACTCCTCTGCTCCCTCCTTCTCCCCACTCCTCCTTCTTCTCCCCTTCCTCCTTTCTTCTTCCCACTTCTTCGCTCCCTGCTTCCTCCTTCCCACTCCTCTCTCACCCCTCCTCCCCTTCTTCCTCATTGTATTGGGAGGGCTTCACACCACCCCCCTCCGCACGTTAATTAATTAATTGCCCCAATTTTAATTTGGGGGTCCTTATTTGAGGAAAGTGTTCCAATTGCTTAGAGATAGCTCTCTTTTTGCAAAAGAATCCATGTGTAAATTCTTTGCAAAAGAAGTGGAGTACTTTGTTAGAAGGTCACTACCCCACCTGTGAGCCCCCGATTTGAGGGGACAAGGGGGTAGAAGACCATAGGGGGTAGGGGAAGGAAAAAGGCAGCACACCTAGCAAGCAGGGAACCTGTGCAACAGCATGTTGATGGCGCGGCATCCAATGTGCCTCTCAATAGTAGCCACTCATGGGCCCTTATATAGTCCTGGCCCAAGCTGGCCAGATCAGCTAGCAAAGGCCGACCCAGCTTGGTCAGTTGGTGGGCTAGCAAGTCGATGCATAGGGTAGGGAGCTGACTCCCTAGTCGGCTAGTTTGAGGGGGCTTATCCCCTCCTATAAAAAGCCCCCATTTCCCCCTCATTCCTCATCACCCACACAAATAGCCTTGCACACAGGCAAGTGCGCAGAGGGAGAGGAAGAGTCTCAGCCATTGAATGGCTGAGACAGCATCTCAGGCTGTTTGTACATGCTCATCCTTGAGCTTTTGTTTGCCCACTTTTGTGGAGGAATGTACCTGAGTTTCTGTTTTATCTCTCTTTCAGTTTTTCTGAGCATTGTATGAGCTAGATAGGGAGTGAGGTGTGAGTGATTCTATCCTCTATTTCCAACATGGTATCAGAGCTAGTTTCACAGCTCTAGATTAGAGTACCTCTGCAAGAAGGTGACTCCAATTGACACTCAGGTTTGCTGCGTGGTCAAGTTCTCTACTGTAAATTCAGTTTACTATTCTTTATTACAGCAAGGATGGAGGACAAAGATTCTATTGTTGCCTCTTCAGCCTTTTCTTCCTTCCTCCGATTCCAGATTCCTCTCATTCACAATCACAAACTTTGGAGAGTAGACGGGTCGAACAACCCAATCTGGAAGATGAGAATTTGAAGCCATCTTATGGCCCGAAAGTTGTGGAAGCTAACAACATCGGTGGAGGCAAAACCGGAAGACTTGTTGGACAATAAGGGGAAGATTCTCATTCTAGTGGATGGTGAAGAGCTTGAGAATTGGGAAGAGAGAGATGCCCACTCCCTAGCATTAATCATTGAGACCACATCGCAATCTAATCTTTCGCACACCCAGATAGCTGAGACGTCTGTAGAGGCGTAGGATTTCTTGAAGGATTTGTATGAAACAAATAATACATCTCAAATTCTGATGCTCCAATACCAAATGTACAATCTGGACATGAATGAGGCAGACAATGTTCATGACCATATGACAAAAGTCAAGATGGTAAGGGACCAGTTTGCAGCAATTGGTCAGAAGGTAGATTCAAGTTAATTGGCACTGTTGATCTTACATAAGCCACCTCGAAGCTTTAAGAGTTTTGTGACTAGGGTCACTGTAGGATGGATGACCAAGCCTCTCACCTTCGAGGAACTTGGGGCTTTACTATTGCAGGAAGAGGATTGGGAAAAATATATCAGCTCAACGCTTTGTTGGTGCATGGGGACCATGGAAGATCCAGATTATGGCATGAGCGGTTCGGTCACATCAACTATGGCACTTTCTCCAAGATGCAGAAGACAAAGATGGTGGATGTACTTCCACCGATTGTAGGCAATGATCGTGTCTGCAAGGCTTGCAGGGAAGGCAAGCAACACAGGGACTAGTTCCCATAGGAGGCCTCATCACGAGCCAAGAAGCTACTTGAGTTGGTTCACACCGACATCTGCGGCCCAATGTCGACAAATTCATTCGCAAGTTTGCGGTATTCTCTCTTGTTGATGATTTCAATCGCATGACATGGGTATTCTACCTAGCCAAGAAATCTTAGGCTTTCGAGAAATTTAAAGGCCCAAGTAGAGAAGGAGAGCGGGGAGGTAATCAAAGCCTTCCACACCGACAGAGGGGGAGAGTTCACTTCTACCGATTTCAATGGATTCTGCAAGAAGCAAGGGATTAAGAGAGAACTCACTATAGCTCGCACATCTCAACAAAATGGAGTTGCTGAGAGGAAGCACAGGACCGTCACAGAGACAGGGTTGACCAAGTTGAGAGGGAGGAATCTCTCGAAAGCCTACTGGGGTGAAGCCATGAACACTGCTGTTCACATCCTCAACAAAACCAAGACCAAGGCTGTTGATGGCAAGACTCCATACGGAGCTTATTATGGTAAGAAGCCCATCATATCTCATCTGAGGGTTTTTGGTTCTAAAGCATTTGTGCATGTACACAAAGATGAGTGAACAAAGCTTGATCCCCATAGCCGAAGCTGTATCTTTGTGCGATACAATGAAGAGTCTAAGGCCTACCACCTATTCGAATCACCTATTCGAATTGGACAAGAAGAAGATCTTTATCAGTAGGGATGTGATCTTTGAAGAGACCGAGCCATAGCCTACAGAAGAGGTTCCAAAACTTCTAGCATTACCCCCACCCAAAGTCACCATCCGAGAGGTGGATCTAACTGAAGACCCCAAGGAGGAGGAGGAGGAGGAGCATGCCATTCTAGAGCTAGCTCCCAAGTCAACTCCATCAAAAGCACCTCCATCTGAGAAGAAGCTACCTCAATGGCAGACTCACGGGTCACGAACATTCCCAAGAGAAGTTCTGGAGTGTGATGGTCTCAAAGAAACATGAAGACTCCCTTCGTGAACTTTGCTCTGGTAGCTCAACTTGCGAAGCCTCGTGGAAGCGAAGGATATACCTGAATGGCAGGAAGCCATGAAGGCAGAGATGGACGCCATTTCGAAAAATGACAGGTCCTGGGATTTAGTGCCCAAACCAACCAAGCCAAAGGTCATAGGGACTAAATGGGTAAGTTCAAGTCAGATGGGAGCTTGGACAAGTACAAAGCAAGATTGGTGGTGAACGGCTATGCACAGTGAGAAGGACTGGACTTCGACGAGACCTTCGCCCCCACAACTAGGATGGTGACTATTTGGACAGTCATTTCCTTGGCTGCTCATCATAGTTGGCCTATTTTTTAGATGGATGTCACCTGGAGGAGGAGGTATATGTGGCACAGCCACGAGGATTTCAGATTCCAGGATCCCCATCAAAAGTCTGCAAACTGAAGAAGGCTTATACGGGCTGAAACAGGCCCCCAGAGCTTGGTACCAATGGATAGATGTTTTCTTTCGGAATATCGCACGAAGAAGATTGCTCAGGTCAAGAAACTTCTTATGGAGGAGTTTAAGATGATTGACTTAGGCATACTTCACTACTTTCTTGGGATTGAGGTGAATTTGGAAAGAGTATCTTTATTTCATAAGAGAAATATTGCAAGGAACTGCTCAAACGCTTTGAGATGGAAAATTGCAAAGCAGCAGTGACTCCCATGGAAACTGGTCTAAAGCTGAGTGTGCGTTATCCATCTTAGCTGGTTGATTCATCACTATATCGACGCTTGGTGGGGAGTTTTCTTTACCTCACCAATACCCGACCAGACATTTTCTTCACAGTTGGATTGCTCTATCAGTTCTTCGCCACACCCAAGAAGGCTCATTGGGATGTAGGTATGAGGGTGCTAAGGTACTTGAAGGGTACCTGCACCTACGATATCACTTATACTAGAGGCATTGAGTTGGGAGGTTTCTGTGATAGTGATTGGGCAAGTGACATTGATACCCGGAGATTGACCTCTGGATATTGTTTCTTACTCTCATTAGGAGCTGTGTCATGGCTAAGTAAGAAAAAACCTACTGTCACCCTTTCATCTACAAAAACGGAGTACAAGGTTTCCTGTACAGTAGCATGTGAAGCATTGTGGCTTAGGTGGATCTTGGAGGACATGAATGTGGCCCAAGAAGATGTGACAGCAATTATGTGGGACAACCAGAGTTGCATAGCGACCGCCAATAACCTCATGTTTCATGCATGGACAAAGCACATCAAGGTCCATTACCACTTTGTTCGAGAAATCATCAATGAAGAAGTCATAGAGTTGATATACCGCCCGACCAACAACATCTCAGATGTCTTCACGAAGGCGCTTCCCAAGGAGCAGATGGAACACCTCATTTCATGCATGGGGATCAGCCCACAGTTGTGTCCTTGAGAGGGGGTGTTAGAAGGTCACTGCACCACCTATGAGCCCCCAATTTCGAGGGGACAAGGGGGCAGAAGTCCATAGGGGGTAGGGGAAGGAAAAAGGTAGCACACCTATCTACTGGCAAGGAACCCACGCAACAACATGTTGAAGGCGTGGCATCCAATGTGCCTCCTGGACCAGCATACGGTGTTGGGGATTGCAACAATAGCCCATGAACAGGGCTCATAGGCCTTGACCAAATGAGCTAGCAAAGGTCTACCCAGCTTGGTCGATTGGTGTGCTAGTAGGTCAGTGCATAGGGTAGGGATCTGACTCCTGTTGGCCAGTTTGAGGGGGCCTAGCCCCTCCTATAAAAAGCCCCCATTCCCCCCTCATTCCTCATCACTTGCACAGATAGCCTTGCACACAGGCAAGTGCACAGAGGGAGAGGAAGAGTCTCATCCATTGACAACATCTTGGGCTGTTTGTACACGCGCATCCTTGAGCTTTTGTTTGCCCACTTTTGTGGAGGAATATATCTGAGTTTCTGTCCTATCTCTCTTTTAAGTTTTCTGAGTGTTGTATGAGCTAGATAGGGAGTGAGGTGTGAGTGATTCTATCATCTATTTCCAACATACTTGGGACATATTATATCCCAAAAATGGATTTGCATGAAACCCGAAAAGGTAAGGGAAATATGGGAATGGCCACATCCTACAAACCTATAAGAATTGCAGACATTCTTCAGTTTGTCTGGATTTTATAGGAGATTAGGCTAAGATTTTTGCTCCAATGATGGATTAGCTTAAGGGGAAGGGAAGTACCTTCTTATGGGACGAACCTCAAAAGAATAGCTTTGAGAAGTTAAAAGTACCTATTGCATTTTCTTCTGTCTTAAAGGTAGTGGATCCCAATGAACCATTCATGGTCAAAACACATGCTAGCAATTTTGCCGTTGGGGCAACACTTTTACAAAAGGATCGACCAGTGGCTTTTGAAAGCAAAAAGTTAGACTGTGCCCAATGGAATTACTCGACATATGAAAAGGAACTGTATGCTTTGATGAAATGGAGTAACTATTTTTACGGTGCCATATTTGAGATCATTTTTTATCAAGAAAGTATCAAATGGATTTGCAATCAACCAAAGCTTAAAGGAAGAAAAGCTAGGTGGGCAAAATAACAAGAGTTTGATATCCAATTGACATATCAGAAGGGGAAGTTTAATGTGGTAGCAGACTCCCTAAGCCAAATGCCAATGGTTAATGAATTGAGTTTTCCTCAATTCTGGGAGAAGTTCCTAGAGTCCTCGAAAGAAAAATGTGAGTTTGATCATCACTTTTTGAAATATGGAAAGCAATGATGAATAGGGATCCAACTATTCAAGGAGATTTCACTGGGGAGTCACATGGAAATGGTGAGACAGCACAAGTTGATGATAAAGGACTCAAGTGGAAAAAGTATAGCATTGAAGATGGCAACCTGCTCTACAAGGGTAGAGTATGTATCTCGGATAATAATGACATTAGGTGCCAAATTATTTTTGAATGTCATGATAGTCTGAGTATTGGACACTTTAGAATTTAGAAGACATATACGTTCTAGAGAGGCAATTATTTTGGCTTGGAATAGATAAGAACACCCAAGATTATGTATTAAAGTGCAAAAAATGCCAGATCAATAAGGCTGGACGCCTTAAGGTAGGAGGTATCCTACATCCATCGGAGATTCCATCTAGCAAATGGGAAAGTATCTCCAAGGATTTTATTATTGGATTACTTAGGACACAGTAGGAGCACGCCTCTGTGTAGGTAATTATAGATCGATTGACTAAGATGGCTAAATTTATTCCAACCAAAGAAGAGGTTGAAACTCCAGTATTAGATTAAAAAGTCCCATTTAATAATTGAGCCATACAACTAATTCCATCAATTGGATAAAAAGTAAAAAAGGAAACATATAAGGAAAAATGCTTGAAACATATAAGTTGAAAAATGCAACTAGAGTTTGCAAAAATTTCAATCAAAATTAAGAATTTTTAATAATATTGAGTTTGACAAACATAATATTAACAAAAGATGTCGAATCCTCAGGCACTCCAGGTTCCAAGGTCGAGATCCACTTACCTGCCACCATCCAAACAAACTAGGTATTAGAACATCATAGTTACGTTTGGGTAGACAGGTAATGCATGTTTTCCCCTGCTTGTTATTGCTTTACCTAGGAATATAGACAACCATATGGATTCTTAGATAATTAAAAAAAAAAAGCCACAAGAGAAGTTTAAGTCACAAGTGGAGTAAGGAGCGAATGAGTGCATGTGTTGAGAATTGATTAGAGGAGGTATGGGACGATTAGTGGGCTTGGTATATGGGGTGATTAAAAAGAAAGTGTAAAGGGAAGATTTCACGGGGGTACATAAAAGAATAATTCATAGTTGGGGAAGTATTCATGTGTGTGTGTGTGTTCGTGTGTAAAGAAATAAGTGTTTGTGTGTATGTGATACATTTACTAATCAATGTGTGTGTGTGTGTGTTTGTAAAGCTATTGAATAGAAACAACATTGTTGAGGAATTGTTGTCTACCTTTCTACTAGGTCTAGTTTCAACTATGTTGCCTTGTTAACAAGATGAACCCTCATGCACAATTTCTTTGTCTGGGAGCAATGCTCTCTAAAATGCTCTAGAATTTTTTCTAACTGATTATTAGACACTTTGTGTAATCCATGTGGTGTATTGTAATCCATGAACATAGGCCTATCTTTAGAGGGATCCAATCACCACGATTGATGTACATGTTATGTATAATTAGGGACTTAAATAAATTCCTATGCCTCGTTATATACACATTTCCAAAATGTGATTTTGATCATCCATTCCAACCAAAAACACAAATATTAAAAGCTCTCTGTAAGGATTGAATGACAATGATTGTAATTTGCTTTCTTGAAGGCATATTGTTGCTCATTATGTGGAGACATTGGCAAACTACTTAAAGTGGAAAGAATACTTCAAGATTCATCACTATGTGTCTGTCTAGTGTTAGAGGAGGAAGTGCTTAAGCTAGAGATGTAGGAAGAATCTCTCCAAATTTTGAGTAGATGAGAATGCTAGTCAAGTGCTATCATGTGTTCAAAAGAGAACACCTAAAAAAAAAGGCATGGAAGAAATGAAATCCATGCAAATTCTAAGTCTAAACATGAGGCAATTATCTCTCTATAAGCTTGTACAAAATCATGATTAAGATGTATTACATGATTAATATGTCCGGATTGGAGGTGTTTCAAAGTATTCTTATTAATTAAAATTGCTAACACATATATAGTTCATAGTTCGATACAAGCAAATCCTGTCAATAATTTTCTCAATTTCAAAGGAGATGTTTTTTGAGTAGTAAGTTTACACTTTGTCATTTGAGAAATGCATTACACTTTCCTTCTAAAGGCATGAAGTCATTAAAATAATGAAGATTGTGAAACATAAGTAAATGAAATATTTATCATAACAATGTTACAAGAGCAAAGTGCTACCAGGTGATTTTGCCACTCTAGAAGCATGATTAGACAATCCTTCATCTCACATCAAAGTCCTATCGCCCCTTTCTCCCTTGTCTGTCTAGTATCTCATGCCTTTTTTTGTGCAGCTTCTCTTTACTTTTAACTACTAATGGTTGCCTAGTAACCCATGGCTTTAATTCTACCATTTAAGGTCACTAACTTGACCAACTTTTGGCCTTCATTACAAGGGAGAAATAATAAACACCAAAGAGTGCTCATACATGAGGAAGTTACGAGCATGATATAAGAACCAAAGAGCCCAATAGAAGCACCAGCTAAAGAATTGAGCGTAGTCAGGTGTAGAGGGATATGTTCCAAACAAACGAAATTGAGCTAAGAGAAGAAAATCATGAGAAGTAGGACAAGTCTAGAAAAAGATGTAGCATAGTCTCCCTCGGATGTGAATAAGTAGGGCATCCTGAAGAAGCTATGCGTCAGGGAACCATCTAAGATCCCACTAGTAAATCCCCTACCAAACAATGCCAAAGAAAACCCATTGGTTGAGAGGAAGCTTACTAAAGGTAAACCTTCCACCAAGTGAGAGACTTATCGAAATTCCAAAAGTGATTTACACACTCTTGGATCCATGGCTGAGGAAGTAACAGATGATAGGATTTCTTGGCAAAAAGATCACAGGATGAAAAAGAGGAATAGCCTGGAAGTGTGTGATCGAACTTCCAATCCAATAGAGGAAGAGAAGTAAACACACACTGAAAAGGTTGCAGCATAGTGGGAGAATGTGCCAGATCGGCCTATGATGCAAACCCAAAGAATATCATCTCCTGGCCTAAGCTAAAGAAAGAGTGCATTCAATACGTGGAGATGTGTGGGGACAACAAGGCAATAAACAAGATCACAATCAAGTGCAGGTATCCTTTGTCTGGAATGGATGACATTATGAACCAATTGCAAGGCTCAATTACTTTTATAAGGTGGATTTAAGGTCATTTGTTGGCAAATCAAAGACATGGAGAATCAATGGAAGAGTGCATTAAAGACAAAGGATGGCTTATATGAACGGATGGTTATGCATTTGGACACTCCAATGCATCTACAACTTGCAGTAGGCTGATGAATTTCTTCGTATGTTTGTGATTGGTTAGTTGGATGCACTCATTTACAGCCAGTCATATGAGGAGCACTTTGCACGTGGAAACAGTCGTGTTAAATTAAGACAAAACCAGTTACATGTTGGAGAAGAGTGAGCTTTGTAAGGAAAATATTGTTTATATTTATCCAAAGATGGGCTACAAATCGATCTAGCAAAAGTTGAAGCAATGGTGACATGGCCAACACCGATGACAGTCATAAAAGGACAAGATTTCATGGTATGGTCGATGTTTACAGAAAGTTTGTGAGGGACATTCCGAAGCTTGCAACACCAATTAAAACATTATGAAGGATGATCATGGATTCAAATGGACTCCACAAGCACAGAAGGCTTTTCAGATTCTGAAAGAGAAGATGTCGAAGTAACCTCTCTTTTTAACATGATTTTTCAAAGACCTTTCAGATTAAATATGATGCATCGGGTATTACCATTGGCGGAGTGCTTATGCAGAAAGGAAGACCCATGGCATACTTTAGAAGTTGAATGATGCAAAGCAAAGATCTTGAACTTGTGACTAGGAATTGTATACTTTCCTACAAGCTTTGAGACATTAGAGACATTACTTGTTGCCAAAAGAGTTTGTGGTGCATACAGATCATCAAGCATTCAAGTAAAGAGAGAATTACAGCCTAGACATGCAAAATGGGTAAGTTTCTTACAAGATTATACATGGTCAAGCATAAACCTAGTATTGCAAGTAAATTGGCTGGTACATTAAGGAAAATAAGAACTATAATGGTTACCATAAAGAATGAAGTCACTGGTTTTCAGCACATGAAAGAGAAGTATGTAGATGATGAAGAAAGTATGCATGTAAAGCATGTCAAGCCCTTATCCTCATAAAACTGAGCCACAGAAGCTACTTCATTCAAAATGGTTCTCTTTTTGTGCGGGCCAACAGGATCATTGAAAGAGTGGATCATTGTTGATTATGGCACGACATTTTGGAAGGACAAAACATTCCAGCTCATTCAAGACAAGTACTATTGGGCTGGTATGACTATGAAGTGAGTAACTAAGTCAACTATTGAAACTAGTATGAGTGTGAGAGAGTGAGTATTCGTTCTTCAAATCCACCAAGTCTTTTACCAAGCTCATACAGCATGTGCATTGGTTACAGAAATCTCAACAAGGGCACTATAAAAAGAGATTTTCAATTCCCAGGATTGATAATTTGTTGGGTGAACTAATGGGTGCTAAGGTTCTTCATGAACATTGAAGATAGATATGAGATTGGGCTATCATCAGATGAGAGGGAAAGAGGGTGATGAGCACACAACAGCCTCCCGTACGGAAAGGGGTTTGTATGAATTCAAGGTAATGCCATTCGGGTTGACTATGCATGGGCCCCCTTTCAGGCGCTCATGACCAAAATATTGCAGCCAGTGCTCATAATCTTCGATGACATCCATATCATAATCTTTCTAGAGCCAGATGATAGTGGCAACGACTTGGTGGCTGTTCTAAGGCAGGAGCATGGTGTGAAACTTTCAAAAGTATCAAATTTGATGCCAAAGAACTCACCTACCATGTTTATGATTGGGAAATTCTGGCCATCTTACACGCCTTCAAAGAGTGGCATGACTACCTGGGAGAAAAATCAAAATCAAAACTAATCATAAACCACTCAAAATTTTCCTTACGCAGCCCAACCTTCCAGCCAAAAAAAATAGAGGTTGGCTTCAGTGCAGTCCTATGATTTTAACATTGAGTATAGAAAGGCAAAAGAAATGTGCTCACAGATGCCTTGTCCAAGATATGGGCTTGCATGCTGTCTGCAATTCCACAATTTAGCAGGATTGCATACATGGCATTCAAAACGAGTACATGCACATTTCAAAGGCGGCAGCCATCTTTTCAGATTTGCAAGAGCCCTCATGTCAGGAAAATCCTGAATTTAAATTGCATGATGGCTTGTTGTGGTAACAGAACAGTAACAGGCATGAGGGCTAAGAGTCTCTCTGACTAAGCTAAGCTGAGTGCGGAAGTGTGGAAATGCTAATTGAAAGAGAGAGAGAGAGAGAGAGAGAGAGAGAGAGAGAGAGAGAAGCATATTGAAATAGACATGAATTAGAGTTCACGCTATATTTTTCTACATGCTTTGGGCCTGGCAAACACCAGATATCCTTTTACAATTGCTGATCCCTCATTGAAGAGGGCTGATGCTACATTATGGAATCTCACTGAACGCCTATAACTGAGGACTAAGGCTGAGCTGATTGCTGCAAGCCTGAGGCTAATTGAGGGGAGCTGTGTCCACAGAAGGACTGAGTAGGGAGCTAGTGAGGCTACATGGGGAGCTACTGCATCTGCTGGAGCTGCTACTGTGCAGGTCCGAGGACTGTGGATGATGATGGACCCGCAGCTGCTGATGTCATATTCCTCTCACATACTGCCACATCAGCAGCACAGCAGGACAGATCCAATAGTACAAAAGAGTTCCTCCTCTATGTCCCCGAGCGCATCGTAGGTTTCAGAGATGAGTAATTCTCACACAGGTATTCATTGAGTACCTTACCAGATGGAAATGATTACCAGAGGATGAACAATAATGGCAGCCAGAGAGCATTGTCCAAGAGTACCCCCTTCTTTGACCAGGGGATCAGCATCACTTGGCTGTCTTGGCACCCTTGAATGACAGTAATTTTTAGGGGAATGGAAAGGGATGGAAGGGGGGAAAAAGGACTAATGTAGGGGTACTCTAGTGAGACTTAGTGGGGATTGTGGAGGGGACTATATATTTCCAAACCCACCACTCTTGAGTGCACTCTTTGGTGTGACCTCTAATCTCATCCCCCCACCCCCTACTCTTGACGTTCATACTCTCTCTCTCTCTCTCACACACACACACACACACACACACACACACACACACCCCCACCCACCCACCCACCCACCCACCCACCTACCTCTTCTTCTCTTACACTTACACCATTCCTTTATCTCACATTCCCTTTCCCCCTTCCCATCCCCTTTTCTACAATGCCTAGTTTGAACTTGAGTCTTATCTAGTATACGGGCATTTTCTTGCAGACCAATGGCTGGAATTCACGGACTGTCTGCATAGAGGAATGCTTTTGTGTGAGAATGCTGCAGCTGTCCAGTCATTCAAGCTGAGTGCCGGGAGCTGTCAGAGTCATGCTATGCCTAAAGCCTGCAGCGGATTGGTGGGGAAAAAGAAAAATGAGTGGCACCTTATTGTCAAGGATAGCATTGTGATTGCTCCCAATCATATCCTGGAGATTTATAATCCCCCATGATCTTAAGGGCAAATCATGCACAGGGCAAAAAATTGCCTCCAGCTGCACAGTTGTGAGGCTACCTGCACATTATGCAAGCACCTGCAGACGGCCTTGGGTGGAGAAACAAGATCCCTGAATCCCAGGGGCTCTGAGTGCAAACAGGGCCTGTGCGCAGGCATATGGCCCACCTTTTGGACACATTAAAGCTAGTTTCAAAGCCCCTTTAATGAATTGCGCATGTCGCCTGGCTCGTTGAGCACTAGCAAGTGGATTGCATTCAGACATGGACGTTGTGGAAACATTGCTGAGCTGCCAACTGTCCTTGCTGGGGAAAGTGTATCAATGAGTCGATCCAACTGTCATGGCAGGCTTCATCAATGATGGCCTGAATGATAATAGAAATGAATATTAACTACAGGGTAGGTTCCAGGCTGCTGCTTCTAAACGTGTGGGTTGGGCTTACAAAAACTTTTGTTACTCCGATAAAAGAGCGCTCACTAGACTAAGCGCCTTGACAGTTGGTAAGATTACTAAACAATCAGGTTCAAAGTGGTTGCCCCTTGCTTAAGCTTTCCCCTTCAATTACTGAGCATGGATGCTTTAGGTGGCTGGAATCGAAATTCAATTTTCTGCTAATATCATTTGAAGCAATAACCTCTGGCATGCTGGCACTTACACTATGAGTTAATTCGGGTTTGCATGATGGACAGAGACAGCAAAATCCTCAGACTAAGACAACAAAGCTCTCTAAGGCATGCAGAGATATGCACACAAAGGATAAGAAAGAGACAATGATTGCAGAATTAGTCCCCTTATAATTAATATACAGTGGCATTACAAATGCCTAAACCATACAATACCCCTGAGTATTTCTCAGTGGACCTGTTGAAAAAATTATCCTTCAGCTTCTGAAAAGCGGAAGATGTAAGCAGACTATCCGAACCTGCTTGATGGCATACCCCAAACCTTTTAACTTGTAAAATTTCTGCTAATTTGTCAAGCCCTCCGTGCAAGTGATTGCAGAATCTCATCATGTATTTGACATCATAGACCGATCCAAAGTAAGTTCTTAGTAGATCTAAAAAATCTGCTTCAAGGGAAGGTAACTTCTTGCATGTCAATATTTTGAGAAGGTAAGCAAAATCATAAGCACCATGGAAGCTTATGTAGTGCACGTCCTTGTTTAGGACTATTCCTGACGACATAAGGAGCTCTCCGAAAGTTTGCGAATCGACGCCCCTTTCCGAGTTTTTTCGGAAGTCTATACCAGAATGTCTTAGGAGCTCAATTGAATCGGGAGCGTAAACATCGTGTCTGACGTTGAATTCCCGAAAGTTGAACTGCCAGGCACAGTATTCACCATTGCCACAGTGCGGTAAGTTGCCATCCTCATTAGTAAAAGTAAAACCAAGCTGTATGAGCTTCATAGCGTTGACGTTTGCCCTCAAAGCCTGGTAATGATATTCCGTACTGCTCTTGAAGACCCCAGAAGGTCTCAAAACTACTCCCGGGAACTCGGTATCTACAGCAATATAAGGGTACTCATCTACGAACTTGCGGATGAGCTCAAATTCTTGATGGAGGTTATGCGCCCAGACCTCCCTAATGCGGAGGACGCCTCCTTCGGGAATCGACATCTGGAGATAGTGGGAAAGCCTGGAGTGCTTTGTGGGCGGGTTCGAAACCTCGGTTTATGAGCAGTTCCTAAGTTCCACTAGAGGCAAAGCTGGTGGGCAAGTTGGAATGAAAGGAGGGACTCCAGTTGATGAGGAAGAAGCAGATCCTTCGGCAAAGGGGAGTCCAAGCTTGTGGGCGCGGGTAAAAAGTCTCCAAGAAGCAGCTCCTGAGGCTAAGTGGAGCTCCAGTGGAGGCTGGGCGGTGGAGAGGGCGCTGAGTGGAGTGAGGGAAGTGATGGGGGAAGCAGAGAGAGCAGGAAAGATATAGAGCGGAAGGAGCACGACGCCGCGTAACACGGAGAACACGTCATCGGTTAACAATAGCAGACTGCAGAGGCCTCACGGCGGCTGGGCTCGGTCAAACGTCAATCCCAGTTGATTCCCCGCGTTTACAAGATTGGTCAACCATCACCCTCTCTTCAGACTCCAACTTTTGGCCGCTCACCTAACACCACGTTGTACAAATGGTAGCAATGTCCGACGCCGTACGGAAGAGCCTCCCTCCGCCGGCCATATTCCGGCATCGGTCGGCCGTTGGTAGCCAACACCCGGCCACATTTCAACCGGCACGTGGCCTCCTCTCGCCGCCAAGGGAGATGCAGAGGTGCCACTTGGCGTCAAATCTTTCGAGAGAAGCTTCTACATTTTAATGGGCACCTCTAAGATGAAATCTCAGCCGACGCACGACCTTGACGGATTATGGATATCACCCAAAGACTAGGCAATTTTGCACACGACCAGAGAGATTGTACACATTGACTCTAGGGTAACCCCCATTCCTTGAATCGGCAATGCCAAATATATTGTGCCGAGGTGAGAAATACAGTTCTTCAATCATGCATGATTTTCAGTCACTTTAATCTCCAAGATGACCTATATATAAGAGCCAAAATTCATCCCCTGAGCTAGCAAACACTCCTCCACCCTACCCATGGCTTTCACAAAAGGGAGGGGCCTAAGTCACACCCTCCTGCCCATTCACCATTATCTAAGGCGAAGGAACCTTTCTACTACTACCCCACTTTGTTACACTCCCTCCCTTTTGTGTTTCCTAGGCCTAGCCCACTCACTCCTAGTCCTCCTCCCTTAGGGCAACCATACTTCTTTGGGACCACAACTCAACCTCCACCTATCTTTTTGTGTTTCCCTCCCCTTGTGCTCACGTTTTATGCATGTGCTTGTGTTTGTTTGGTTGCATGTGTGTGTGTTCTTAACGTTCCATTGCCTTTGCACACACACATACACATGTGAGAGCTGCTTTTATGAAATGAGGAGCTCATCACAAATGTCATTGGCATGTGCCATTAGATTTGAGTTCTTTTTAAAAAGTTGAGCCATTTTGTAACATATTGTGTCATTCTTAGAATGCGTGTACCTCAAATGTTGCAAAAATAAAAATCAATAAGATGCCTATTTTTGGGAAATTAATAGTAGGCTATTTTTGGGGAATCCTAATGGAAAAGGGCTGAAGAATTTAAAAAATGAGAGGGTGGTATGAGATGAAAGGGCTTTATTCATAACTTATTGCATCTTGATTTTCAAGACATGTTTAAGGGTAATATTTGTCAAATTCTCAAAAATTTAGTGTCAAACCTTTTTGAACGATTGTTTTTTCTTCATATTCTCCCAACTTTCCTTTAGCTTTAAATATTAAAGAGGTAGAAACTTGTTTAATATTGCTTTTTCAAGAGTTTGCTTCTTTATTCCAAGATCCTCAATCCTTGGGCACTTGACAAACTTGGTGGTCAGCTCACCCCTTCCTTAGATCATTGAGGGCTCTTGGAGAGTCACCCTTGCTCCCCCAATAAAATTTGATCCATACTCTTATGATATTCATCAATCTAGGCATGATAGAAGAGGGATACCCCTTCATTTCAATTAAGGGCCACCTTTCCATTTAAGTCTACCCTTAGCCTAATAGACATACCATTTAGTACATCCTGAAGCACCCTTCCCTGATAGTTACAAGGGAATGGGAATGTTCAATGATCCTGGAATGGAAAAGTTTTGGATTGAGAAAATGTGGACTTGGAATGGCAAGGTCATGTCATGTGGAACGTCATTAAATCATATGGAAATATACCAAAATAATATGGAAAAAAATATAGTTCCAAACTTTACACCTTTAAGCTTTTGAAAATGCAGGAACAAAGTTACTTACACGCTAATGACATCATAGACATGCTATATATCATGATACCTTCTACTAGTCAAAACATCTTTTTCCTTCATGGTTCATCATCAATTTCCTTGAGAGGAACTTGGAAGGCTCCCTGGTTGTGGTATTCCTCATATACCTTCATGACATTGCTACTTGAAATATTATCCTACTTTCACTAAATCAGCACATCTTGCATAGCTTCTTGTGAAGTGTGCGACTCTCATGGAAAAGATTTGAATACATGTAGATAATCTCGAGGGTATTTTACTTAGACTACACTACTAAAATTGCATGTATTGCTCCTTAGGGTGGGTGTGGGGGAGGGGGTGGAATGATGGATAAGGATAGGGAAGAGGATGGTCATATACTAGCTAGTGGTTGTACACTAGCTAGTCTATACAAAGCAACAATCAACAACCTCATTCTTTATACTAAAGCTGAACATGGTTGTCTTCCATGCCGTCAAGGAGTGCATTTAAACAAGTATGCCTTCTCCACATTCCATTATATTAAATAATGATGATCGACGAGTTTTAAAACTCAATACCAAAGTGCTCATCTAGACATCATGCCAAATGGGATATCCAATATCACTTCCTTGAATATAAGCCGCATGCTCATTGTTAGTACTGCAATGAAATATAAACCTTAATTGTATCATTTGGAGGTGGATTGAGCATAACTAAGACAACATTTATTCAATTGAGGCCTTAGATTGAATCGTCAAAAAAATGCTTGAATGCATTCTTCTCTTCATGGAAATGCCTACAAGCTTAACTGCCATGGAAGCACCACAAATGCAGTTGCAACATTAAAGCAAGTCCATGTAGACCATGCATTGCCATAGCCTCATCTTCACCAAAACATGTTGGATGGAAGTGTGGAATGCAAACACCATATTCTTTTAGGAAATCATTTGAATATCAAAGCCTAACTCTAAGTTCAACATTCCAAAAAATTTAGAGTTGATTTAAACTTTTGTGCTAGCAAGAAACATGGCATCAAATAAACTTTATCTTTGAAACCTTTGTTGATGTCGTATTTATTGTTAGCACAATAACCCTAATTATGAAACTTCATGGGGAAGATGACATCTTAGTCAAAATTACCTTTGTATACATTACATCACTACTTGTTTACGCTTTCACCACCATCAACTTTTTACACTTAGACAAATGTTGGCCTTTCTTTGGATTTCCTATTGGTATGCTTCTTATACCCCAAGACTATGATGCGTGGCTGTTGCAATGAGTGATTTCAACATGAGTCTTGAACCAAGGCATGCAACGGAAGTGTGAATAATATTTTCTAACTAGATGGTTTTTCTTAGACTATTTGAGAACTTACAAGTGCAATCATCCTTGAGCCAAGACAACACAAAACCAAGGCCCTTCATTGAGATCTCCTTTTATGATACAACATGGACTATACAAAGAGGGGGCTACATCTATGTACATGTCTCTTTTTGTGTGTCCCGACACACATGCACACATACAAGTTTATTTAAGCTTCAGCTCTCTCTTGTGTTTTTGAACCTTCCTTGGCTATATTTTGTATCATTGTGCTAGTTGTAGATGCTAGGGTTAGCTTATGTACCCTTGCCTCACCCTTGCTTTCAATTTTTTGCATCTTATTGTTCATTTTTGATTTGTTTGGTAGGTATTTGGAGGTAATGCCAATGGTGGTTTTTGTAATTTGTCTTATATTGGAGATTTCACATGATAAGTAATGTTTAACTATTCCTCTTACAAATTTGTTGGATTTTGTCCTAACCTTTTTCATGGCTTGCATATTGGTGTGGTATTGGCCATCTTGGTGTTCTACAAGGTAAGGTAGTATTGGGTAGACTTATTCCTCAGTTAAGGTCTAATTAGGAGCATAGAGAATACAATGACTATGGGAATATGGTTGCCTTGGATAAGCAATATGCCATCTATAGGGACAAGAATCATTATTGGTGGAAGATTAGGGTGTCTTTCAATCATTTTGGTTCATATTTGTCATTGTTGAAGATGGACTTTGTGCATGGGGAAATGGTACCAATAAATCATTTTGTCTCTAGGTTGGATATAAGTAAGGGTGAATTATATGTTTGATTACCTTTGTGTTTGTGTTTATGGGTGTTTTTGTGTTGGGATTGCCTAAGATTGAGAGCGTCAGAGGGTAGTGAATTTTTGAGGTGTGTAGCAAGGCTTGCAGTTGAGTGGAGTTCGCGATTGCAAATAAGGTTTAAGGACCTCATGAAACGTCAAATTGTTTGCTTTCTTCGTATTTTTATAGGTTACTAGAGCCCATGAGAGTCCCAATTCCACTTCTTGTTGAAACACAAATGGAGAATGCTTAAGGAAGTAGAAAGCTCACAAGGGAGGAGAGAGATGTGGACCGATCAAGATAGGATCCAATCAAAATGAGATGATATTATCTATCAACTTCAAAACACTAAAGGCTAAGAATGATTCACACCATACAAGGGGAGGTGACAACCTATTATGTAGGAACCGAGTCCTCATCCTCTAATCCAAAACCTATCCATGTTCCACATCTACCAATCACATGGATGTGTATTTACACAACTCCAATCACACTGATGTACAAATTTCAACACTTCCTCTCAATATGGAATAGGTGAAGTGTTGCCCTAATATCAGATGATATAAACTAAGGGAGAAGCCTTTATCAATTATAGGCTTATTACAAGATTTAGGATTTTAAAGAAGACATGGTGTTAGCTTGACACAACTCACTGCATCAATAAAGTAGTGGTTGATTAATGAAGGTGACTCTATAGAATTGCTAGATCTCCTCAATATTCTTATGTAATAGACCTTTATCATTCTCACACAATGACTGAGCAACTTCCACATGGATACGAATGGGTTGCACAAACATGTATGGATTTCCTCTACATATGATTCCTCTACTAATCAAGAGGATAACTACACCTACTCTGAATGGCTATGAAGGAATCCCTCTCAAATCATGGTGGAAATATAGGAATAGGGCTTTATTTTCATGAAGGTCAAGGGCAATGTCTAGTCCTTTTACAAAATAAATAAGGCATGTTGCATCAAACCACCATAAAAATAAAGATATAAGCATAAAAGAGTAAAAAAAAAAATGTCACTATAATAGTGACCTTTCCAAATGAATCCCATAAATAATTTTCCACTGAGATGTTGCCAAAAACATGGGCAAGTCTATCAAGAAAAATGAAAGCATGAGGTTCATCATAAAGCGCACTCTCATGAATCGATGGTTCTCCCATGAATATTGGCAAAAGAGGGCTCTTGATTATCAAGAGATGATGATGGTTTGCCATACATGAAAATACTTGCCAATGGAAATATCCTAGGCCATTGACGCCCAAGATAAAAAATCTACTATAAAGAAAAACCCCCTTTTCAAATGGCCACAAAAGAAAGGGGAAGAAAGGTTCAAAAATACACTAATTAACTATATAGTCAACTTATGCAAGGAATCTTGGAAAGAACCTTACTGATAAGGTTATAAATTATTCCATGTATTGATCAACAAGGGTGTCTAGAAACCTTAACACAAGCAAAAAATATGTTGAAGATGAAGAATATGTTGCTGAGTTCATCATCGCCAAAATGTCATCATAAGTCCTTGCACCCTTTTTTTGAGCAGCCCTACTTCCCACAACAACCAGAGAGATTACAAAGATGTATAACATTGAGAAGATTCATCTTTGTCAAATAAGATACATTAGAAAGTTTTGATGATAACAACAGAAGAAACAAAGCTCTAGAGAAAGTACGGTGACATCTAGACGTATGAGATCCTTCTAACAACTTGTGCCTTCACAAAAACCATTAGAAAACATTATTTCTTTCTTCTTGGTGCTTCTTAGGGAAATGGGTGTCTAACAAAGTTAAATACAACCTTCTTTACATGTGACAAAGATGGCGACGATGAGTAGGAATAAGGCTGCTGTCTCTGTGCCAACATGGACTTAGGTAGTATAGATTGTGTGTCTAGAGTAGTGGCAAAGCTCCGCTTGTACTTGCATAAGGCTAGGAATAATCTCTCTTAGGAATCCTCAACATGTAGGTTCTACTTGCAACTCCTACATGTATGTTCTACATGCAAGTCCTACATGCGACTCCTACATGCAACATGCAACATGCGAGTTCTACATGCAACTCCTACATGCAACATGCGAGTTCTACATGCAACTTGCAACTCCTACATGCAACTTCTATATGCAAGTTCTACATGTAGACAGAGAATGTCTTACGATTCCTAGATGCTAAAATGAGGACTATGGCTAAAGAGATTTATAGAAGGGGGGTTCTAGGAAAAGTTTCTAAGCTACAACTGAAAGAAAAGAAAAATAAAGAAAAGAGGATGAGTAGAAGTTATATAGTTAATGGTGATGTTAGTAAAGGAATGTTAAAAAAGCTTTGAGGGTCACAAGAAACTCATTCGAACCCATATTGATGTAATCACCTTCATCCTATAGTTTAATGCATCCTTGAGAGCTGTTTGTGGAGAACCACTTGTCATTCCATGTAGAATCACATACTTGAAGGCGTACCTGGCCAAGATGCTTTAATGTCTCCCAGGAGATGAGGTTGTGGCCCGCTCGCCCATGGCCTATATTCAGCATGTTGCATCTGCTGATGTTAGCTCTACCCAAAGTTGAGATGGAGTGATATCTATCTCATTAGGATCAAGGGCATTGTCAATTCCTAATTCAATTTGATTAGGTAGTACCGCTCTTATGGTGTAAAAAGCTGTAATGGAGCTAAGTTGTTCATCATCAAGGTACATTGTCTGAGTGCCCTCAGTAGTTGGTGGATCTATTGCCACCAGTGTATGCATCCAATCATGTGCGTCTTCTAGTTTTGGTAAGGGGGCACACCAAGGTTCATCAAGACTCTTCTCACTGTCCTCTTTCTCATATTTTTAAACCACCTTTACTAGCACAGACCTATTGGTGGTATCCGAGTCAACTGCAAATAGATTTTTAGACATAGTGTGAGCCTTCCATGTTCGGAGATCAACCCTCACGACTTGCTGATCTTTCCTTAGATAAATGTTGTTGGAGCGCCCATCATGGATCGATCCTACCATACGCAAGAAAGGTCTTCCTAGAATAGCCTCATACCCAGGGTTGTTTTGGAAATCCATTACAACAAGGCACACCCAATATGTGAGACCACAGGTGTTGATTTTAATGTCCTTGAGTACTCCTATGGGATGAGCCATGCCTCCATTAGATAATTTAACTACCAAGGAAGTACTCTCTTGGTGGGCTTTCCCCACTTTTGCCAGCATTGTTTCGTGATGATGCTAACACCTGCTCCTCCATCTAAGATTGCTGTAGATTTCTTATCATGGAAGGAGATGGATATCACTGCATTCGTGTCATCACTCTCAAAAATATTGGCCCAATTTGTTGACTGGCACCCTTGGAAGGTCTTGAGCTTGATTGGGAGATTCAACATTTTTGAGATTTGTGGGTTGGGGTGTCACTATTTGCCCACTCATCCAATCCGAGAGGTCTCTCCATAGAGTAGGATTACCCCATAATAGTGTTGCGATGGGCATCTTGATCTCAGTGGATAGGAATGAGGCTAATCATGCAATGTCTCAAGGACCAATGATAGATTCCATGCGTATTAATTTAGACTCTTATAAGCCATAAAAGGACATGTTGTCATCCTCCTTTAGTTGCTGCAAGGTGGGTCTTCTTCAAACATCCATTGCATTAGGGTGGATCCCTCTATTGAAGGGCATGACACACCTTCTTCCTCTACCCTTTCTAGTATTTGCAAGGCTTTTGAGGCTCGAGCATTTATCTCATGTCTAGGATGAATTGTATCAGTACTCTTACTTGGCTTGAGACTCCATTGACATCCCTCTTGGCACTTGTGTACCAATTTATGCGCCTCGAGGGGACCTTGTTTCCCCACCCATGGGTTGGAATATTCATTGTGACCCTTAGGTGTTGTGGCTTGGCCATGGGTTGAAGCCGTTATCGGTGCCTCATTTGCCTCATGCGAGTGGTTATTGTTGATACCATTTGAGAGAGTATCATTAGAGGAAGATGATGTTGGTAGGGAGGGTCTCTTCATTTGACCCATATTGGATGATGACCTTGTTTTTTCCCTTCCCAATCTTCATTGCACCCTTGGTGTTGCTTACTCATGCTGATTCAGCTGCCCCTCTAGGCTGTGATGTGCTAGCTTTATCCCTTTTGGCTTGTTTGCAAAGCTCTTTATTAAGGGATTTAGCTTGCAACCTTGTGATTACATTAAGGATACTAATGACACTTGGCCTCTCTCAAGGCTTAACAAGTTAAGGCTTGTGGACCTAGATGGCCTTCTCATCGAGCAATCCTTAAAAAGATGGTCCACACCACACCCAGTGCACAATGGCAATGGCATATTAGACATTGGTGCACATGTGATTGGCTGCTTAGATTGACCCTTATATGGACACTCATTGGTTGGGTGTGGCCCTTGACACATATGGCATTGAATGGGTTGTGCCTTGGTCAAGTTGTTCATATATCCCATTTTTTGAGGAATCGGTGCCATCTCGTAGATCAGAATGTGTTGGTCACCTTGTATAACGTAGTGACTTATAATGCTAGACCGATTTGCATTGTCAACATTTTGGGGATATTTGTGTCCATGGAAGGTAGGTTTGGGGTCTCCCTAATCACTAGGTAGCTCTTCCACTAATACTTGATTTAGGGGGGTATTTCGTGGAGGTAGTGGTTGAGGTCCCAGTACTAGTAGGGGTAATGGAATATGTTGAGCCCTAAATTGCCCTTGATTAATTGATGTGGCTCCTTGTATTGCTAATTGTGCCTGATTGGATGGATAAGGCGATGCAAGCAATGGCCGATGCGGCCTTTGTTGATACATGGGTTGAGGAATTGCCCTAGGATAATAATAGTGGGATGTGTCATGATTTCCCCAACAAGCACAATGGGCACAGTAGAGTGTTGGCCTGGCTCTAAGACAAGGGCATTCCTGAGTGGGATTGGGATGATTTCCAGTGCACACCCCACACCATATGTTATCTCATTGTGGAAAGAGATGGGGGTTGCTAGGGGCATCTTTTGGTTCTCCTATCTTCCATTTTTGGCTCAACTTTTCTAATAGTTCTATGGCCAACTCTTCCATGTTGAGCACCTTGGGCATAATGCTTGCATCCCTAGTCACTTCTAAGGTTGAAGCCTGTGCTATTGGGACATATCAAAGCAAGCAAAGGATCTGTCCTTTTGGGGTGTCTCCCTCATGTTATTCCCTAGGCATGTTGTTGTCTTGCTGCATAGCTCAAATGATGTGAGATTCATAGCAAACAGATGATCATGCAGCTTCGCATCTCGTAGCCCTATGAGGAAGAGTGGTAGAAGTTGCACATCACTCATCCTCTTGTGGGGTTCACATCGCGGGTTTAGATGTTTAATCTTGGTGATGTAGTCTCTTAAGGACTCAGTGTCCTTCTACTTCACCTCATAAAACTGGTTAAGCGGGCTCCACTTGGGACCACTGGGGGCAAACCCCAAAATGAAAGATCTAGGCAAGGTGTCCCAATTTATTTTGTCCTCAAGGTTTAAGGCTCTAAACCATTGTCCAACCTTGTCGTTAAGACTCAAGCTAAAAGCATTGACCTTGTCTAGATCCTCCATATCACCAAAGGTGTCATAGATTTGTTCAAACCTCTCAACATGGGAGAGTGGGTCTCCTTCTCCTACACACTTGGTGATTAGCTTAGAGATTGTAATAGGCTTGCTCCTTGAAGGGTTGGTATCCCATCCTGGAAAAATTGGTGGTGTAGCGGCCCCCCTTCCTAGTGCTTGCATTAGGATTCTCATAGCTCTGAGGGAAGAAGGGAAGGAGAGGGAGAAGGGATGAGGAAGAAGAAGAGAAGAGAAGAGTGAAGGGGGATGCAGTGGCATACACAAGGTCACTACAATGGAAATAAGAGAACACCCAAAACACTCTCTTGGATGAGAAGAGGAAGCTTGTATTTTAAACTTGTGCAAACAACAATGAAGACCAAAGTCAACCATTTGGTCTTTTATACAAGTCACCCTTTGCAGGGAGGACCAACCCTAATCTCTTTATACCACTCTCCCTTCTCATTCAAGGGAGGACCAACCCTAATCTCTTTATACCACTCTCCCTTCTCATTCTTTTACCATCCTCTTGGGCCATTCTAGCTCCAAGACACAATCCAGGCTCTGTGGACTTGCCATTGTCCATCAAATCAAATCACTTAACCCATGGTGGCATATTGTTAACCAATCTGTTAACACTCTTACATCTTCTTCCTCTCCCACTCCTATGCTCCCCCTAAACCCTTAGTTCCTTAACCCTTAACCTCCATGATCTACGAGGGAGACGAGTTCTCCACCATATGTACTCTACCCTGAACCTTGGATCCTCCTTCTAACCCTTGAACCTCTTCTAAACTTTGGAACCTCTCTCTGAACCTTGGAACCTCCTTTTAAACCCTGAACCTCCTTGTAACCCTTAAACTCCTCCTAAACCCTTCATCCCCTAATGAAGGCAAAAGCCTTCATTACCCCAACCATGATGATGCACATTCCTTTCACACATGCTTGCACTATGTTTGCTTAGCACACTTAAGCCTATGTCTCTTACCAGAATATGACTCGAGGTCCTAAGCTACATTTATACTACAAATGACAACACCGAAATATCTGTAGGTGACAAAAAGCCTCAGAACCTTGCATACTGAGAATACCCTACTCTTCCTGCGGAAGCCATGGGAAAGAGCCAACATTTGGTGCCATTGTCGGGGAGACTAGTGTCTCAAGTAACAAGTAAACATACACAAGTATGTGTAAAAAACAAACTATTACGAACTTTCACGAACATAACACTCAAGGGCAAGGAGAGTAAATTTTTTTTCCAACTCTAGCTAAACATATCAACCCCAAGCATCAACCTTTGGTTACTACCTTAAGAAATTTTCTTTATTTCTTGAAAAGAAGCCACTTGAAAAACAAATCAGGCTAGGTAATGGACACGAATGCATAGAGCTTGCAATGTCGATCATTTCACCTTTTTACATAAGAGAGATCCGAGCTAACCATGAAAAGTTATGGCCTGGGAAGAGTTTAGGGTTTGACCCTAACCCTACACCCATTCCTATAAAAACCCACTCCACCCCCTCATTCTTCTTCTTTCACATCTAGTCTCCATCCTCTTCCCCATTCCGAGCCCTACGCAAGACACTCCTCCCTCTCCATCGACCACCACCCTACTCCCATCCTCACACAGTGAGTTATTTCGAGCCCTTCTTGTAGCGATAGCCTAGCCATCCACCCACTGTCCATTCACCCTCAACAATCCTGTTACATCAAGAAAAACTTGGAGAGCGTTCAGGTGACCACCTCTTGCTCCCTTTGGATTTCTGTCAAAGTTTCCATCCGTCAAGTTTCCTCCACCACCATCCACCCCTCTAGCCCCCCTCTCCACTACCCCCTCCATTTCCTCCCCCCTCAACCACCCCTCCATCCCCCCTCTCCACCACCCCCTCCATTTCCCCCCCCCCAACCCCCCTCTGTCATGAGGGCAAAGTTCACAACAAATTTTTTTTCTCTTTTTCCTTTGGTCCTTGGGTTGGTCCCCTACCGGGATCCAAAGATCGGATTAACTGAGTTTTGGATGAGCTATTGACTAGAACTCCACCTCACTGAATGCCCTTCACCTTCACAAAGGTTAACTGACCATCAGACGCTCAGAAGAATGGACAAGAACTCCTTCCGCGAGCTACTTGTGATGTAGAAGCTCTCCTTCACATAAAGCTTGCCGGAGCATCGTGTATCAAAAGGAACACCCTCTTGCCTTCTCAAGAGACTCAAGACACGCGAGGAAACACGCCCGTGAAGTCAGATCTCAAAACCCCCAAATCTGGCTAGTTGAGGCTAAACTTAGCTAACTGCAAACTGGCAGAACTACCAAAATTAACTAGCGGTGCCTCCAAAGATAGCGGACTATCGATTTCCAAAAGGAATGTGCCCACCGACAATTAGTACTTCATGTCTTGGTGATAATGAGCTTAATGAGTTTATTAAAAGACTCACCTTGTCTGTTGCAATGCAGGTACTAGGCTGTAGCACCTTTGGTCAGGGATTCAAGCAATTCATTCATGAAGTGAGTTCCTTGGTCACTGACAAAGTCAATTGGATATCCAAATTTGCATGCTTGTTCATGGAAATCCTAGCTAGCTCTACTACTATAGCCATAACAAAATTGGTTCTTTTACTATGGAAGGGCCTAGCTACAACCATGATAATCTTTTGATATTAACTTGTTTTCTTTACTTGAGTTGTGGAGTTCCAATCTTTGGCTATCACTATAGCAACGTCTAATGTAGAAGGCTTGCGCAAGTGGAGTAGGTGCCATTGTTGCATAGGCAAACCAGTTGCAAACCACTGCACTTGGGTGTTTTTCATAAACAAACTAAATACATGATGGATAAATTATTTAAACCTTTGGACATACTCCCTAAGGGTCATTTGTCAAATCTACAACAACAGAGTTCTAATTCTCATCAACTAGTCCAATGGGCTCTAACTCTACCATGTTAACTTTGGTGAAGGAAGCGGTCAATGTTGTTGTGCATTATTTGCTCATGCTATTGAAGTGCTCAAATCAGTACGGATATTCCATTCTACACTAGAGTATGGTTCGATCATTGGCCAATTTATGGTGTGATCTTCACCTAAAGTGTGTATGTTGGCTTCCCATCTATGATGTCATGGAACTGCATAGAGCTTGGGATGGGTTCTGAGACATGAAGGTGCATGCAGGTACACTTTCAAGAAGATTACATTAAATAGCTTGGGACAGCACCAATCAATTGGGGATCCAACTTGCTTATCCAATCTTCACTAATTTGATGCTGACGAAGGTTGGTAGGGAAGTCCATCCACCTCGAGTTTTCATATCAGGATATTTGCTCCAAAATTTCTTGATGGGGTTACTAGGAAGTGGTATCTCATCAAAATCATACCCATCATTGGAATTTTGCATGGGAGTACGAATTGGATTATCTGGATCCTAATATTCAAAATCAAATACTGGCCCTGGGCTCATGGAGGTTGTGGTTCTATGGTGGTGTCCCAATTAAGTTTTTTTAGTGGGACCTTGGGGAATGGGAGTGGATAGATGAAGGGCACCGAGAGAAGGGCATCCCCTTCTTTCGTTACACGGTCAGTAATGCCACGAAATTTCAGCTCAACTGTAGGGTTTGGAGGCCCACCAGAGCTCCTCATTGGGAGAATTTTCAGACTTCTGCAAACTTATAGAAAATTTTTTGGTAGAGGCTCTGGAAATCCCACCGGAATAGAAGAATCACTCTCTTCTTTTGGCTTTCTATGCATGGTGGGATAGCAGTGAACCAATGGAGATCTAGGTATGGGGCTAACCCTACTTGCCCTCATTGCCTTTTTGCTTCGGAGACAGTACAGCACTGCCTTTGGGATTGCAAATAGGTGAGAATCATATGGAAGGGGATTGCAAGACTTTTCAGCACCTTCTATATGACCTGGGGTTCAGTGGCTTGGCTAACTCTTTCAGGGCCCCAAGTTTTCTTTGAGAGACATGATTTGTCTTGGGCTCTTCACATCTGATGACATCTTGTGGAGTCGTGCTCTCTAGAGGATGTTCAGGCCACTCCCTTTAGGGCTGCTCATTCCTCGATTGATTCTCCATGGGAGGTCATTGTAGCATGGCACATTTGGAGAGCCAGATGCACTGAGGCTATGGAGGGTTCTCAGGTTCACCCCTCTCAGTGCTTGGACAGATATGGTACACACTCTCATGGCCATTTGGGTGACCATGCAAGGGTCCTCTCAAGCAGCCTCCTCTAGGAGAGTTACTTTTCTCAGGGATTGGAGAGACTCTCCCTTCCTTGTGGAGACTTCTATAGGGTTGAGTTGGCATTTTCAGCCTTAGCCTTGGTTTCTTTCTATCTCATTCTTCTGAGGTGTTTTCATTACATGCTTAGCATGTTGTATTTTTGCACAGAGCTTGCTCTAGCAAGCTTCTTTCTTACTTAATAGATGTCTCTTTTTTGCACACAAAAAAATAAAATCAAATACTGTGTCATTTTTTGCTGATGGCAGCACAAGTAGTGTTGGAGGTGATGATGGGGCAGGGAGAGAATCTGGGGGACATGGGGGAGAAATATGGAAGAGTATTAGTTGTGGAAGGGGAAGCAGAGGGGAGGGGGGATGAACTGGGCAAATGGTCTGAGCAGCTTGGAAATCCTCGAGGGTAGGACTAGTAAGGGAAGGAATGAAGCTAGGTGTGAGGGGCTCGTAAGTTTGTGGCTGTTGGGTTAGTTGAAAATGGTGAGAGGCATGAGCAAAGAGACGATGAAGGGAATAGATGTTAGGATGGACCTCAAGGAAGGTTAAGAGGGTGGTAGCAGCAAGGGTAAGTGAGGTTATGAGGTTGGCAGAGAGAGTGTTAGATATGGGAAGTTGGATGTGAGATAGGCCCTATCATCTTCCGACCCTTCTTTTTGCTAGTGCAATGGGATCATCAGCTGTTGCAAGGGTGGAATATTGGTTATGTCATGCCTTGCAAATAATAGTGATGGCCTTTGTAGCAATGGCAACAAACCAGCAATAACCCTGAGGGGAGAACCCATGAGGCATGCATATGCAATGAAAGCATCCGTCCTAAGTGCTATAAACCCGGCATGTGTAGATAGGCAGAAGATATTTTTCTCATCTGTGAACAAGTCTTGACAAATTATGTGCAGAGTTTTGGTCCCTATGGAACATTCCCATTTGATTGTTGGATGAGAGGATATCATCCTGATTTGGAGTTGCTTCCATTGTATAAGCACTCATGCGTTGAGGCGATCTTGTGCTTGTAGAGCGGCCACAAACTCTTGGTATACCACCGTTGTGCATTGGAGTGGGACTTCATTGATGTTGTCCTCCATTGCCTCATTGTTGTGCACTAGCAATTGGAGTTCGAGCTTGGAGATGATTATCTTTTGGGATTACATCTCATCCATTTTCTCTTTATATTTATGGTAGATGGATGTATATGCCTCCTTAAGCTTTCTCATTTGCAAGGTGACCTGTGCTTGTTGAGGAATGACTTCAGTGGTACATTAGTCCAAGACTTGTGCTTGTGAAGTGCCGGCCTCTTTAGCAGTAGCAAGTTGGTCCTTTAAGATTCTGCATTCCCTTGTAAGCTCTTCAATGCTGAATGTGTGTATTGCCAAAGACTGTTGCATGTCTTCAAGCCTGTATTGGCAATCCTAGAGCTCTTCTTATTTGTGGATTAGAGTGAGTTGAGCTTGTGCCAGTGCCTCCATCTACTGAGCATGTGTGGAGGTCAAGGAGTCATAGTAGGTCTATAGGATTACCATAGCTTGTACTACTACTGTCAGGTGTATTTGGCTTTGGTGGAGGTTGAGAGTGCTCTCAACGGAAGCAAGAATGGAAGAAGAGAGAGAGACAGAGAGCCACAAGTTTGGTGGGTGCAGAACCACCCTAATCTTCTTTTTCATTCATTTATATATATGTGTTTGAGTATTGTACATAACCGGGGTAAAGGCACAGTGACCTTTAACCCCCACAACCTCCCACTTAAAGGACAATGTGCCTTTAAGGGAGAACAACTAGTGAGCATACTATCCAATGTCCATCAATACACGACAATACTCAAACCACTGACTAGGTAGACTCTTCATCAGCATATCTGTAGGGTTATCATCTGTATGAACCTTGACAAGCTCTATGCACTTGTCCTCAAGTACCTCCCTGATGAAATGGTACCTGACCTCAATGTGTTTGGTCTTTGCATGAAAGACCGGATTCCGTGCTAGCTGAATAGCACTCATGGAATCACTATGGAATGTCGATACACCTGTATGAATCCCCAAATCTCCCACTAGCCGATCAAGCCATATAGCCTCCTTGCAACCCTCTGTGGCTGCAACATACTCAGCCTCTGTGGTAGACAAAGCAACGCACTTCTATGCGCGAGACATCCATGACACTGCACCACCTGCAAAGGTGAACACATAACCAGAAGTGGATCTCCTAGTATCCACATGCCCTGCATAGTGTGAATCTGTGTACCCAAGTACACGCATGTCTCCTTTACCAAAGCAGATGCACATCTCCTTAGTACCCTTCATGTACCTCATGATGCACTTAACTGCCTCCCAATGCCTCTTTCCTGGATTAGCCATATACCAGCTAACAACTCCACTGCAAATGCAATGTCTGGTCTAGTAGCTATCATAGCATACATAAGACTGCCAACCGCTGATGCATAAGGAACTTTGGCCATCATGGCCCTTTCCTCATCTGATTTGGGACTATCTGTATGACTCAGTTTCACATATGGAGGCAATGGAGTACTCACTGCCTTCCCCCCCTCCATATTGAAACGCTGCAATACTTTTGTAACATACTCTTTTTGTGAAAGCCAAAGGAGTTTCCTACTCCAATCATGCGTGATGCGCATACCAAGAATATGACCTGCAAGTCCCAAATCCTTCATATCAAAGGCCTCATGCAACTTGGCCTTTAATGCATCTAGCTCATAAGTATTCTTGCTAGCCAATAGCATATCGTCCACATATAGTGCCAGGATTATCAGGCTACTATCCTTAGCCCTTTTAGTGTAGAGGCAGTGATCAATTTCACTCCTTCTAAAACCCTGGGACCGAATGAAAGCATCAAACTTTTGATACCATTCTCTAGGGGCTTGCTTAAGACCATAGAGACTCTTCTTTAGCTTGCAAACTAGATGCTCTTTGCCCTTTTCTTCAAAGCCTTCCGGCTGCACCATGTAAATTTCCTCATGCAAATCCCCATGCAAGAAAGCTGTCTTGACATCCATCTGCATAAGCTCCATATCCTCTGATGCCACTAGTCCAAGCATGCATCTAAGTGTGGTCATCTTCACAACCGGAGAGAATATCTCATCAAAGTCCACACCCTTCTCTTGCTTGAACCCTTTAGCAACCAAACGGGCCTTGTACCTAGGCACATCATCACCTGTGACCTTCATTTTGTAGACCCATTTACATGGCAAGGCTTTCTTTCCATGTGGCAAAGAAACCAAGTCCCAAGTCTTATTCTTCATAAGTGAACTCATCTCTGATTGCATAGCATACTCCCACTTGCATTGATCCTCATGCATCATAGCCTCTCTATAGCAAGAAGGCTCCCCGCAATCAGTAAGCATCACATAGTCTACCCCTGGAACAAACTTATCAGGAGGTCTAGACACTCTAGATGATCTTCTCAAGGGCATTTCAGCTTGCTGTCCCACTTGCATATTAGCCACATTTGGCTCATCATTTCCACCAATAGATGATCCATCATCTACCCTTGATTGTATACCTGTGGGAGTACTTGGTGGTACCATTTCTTGCACATTTGGTGCATGGACAGCTTGCTGTCTATCAACATATGCAGGTGGATTTACATCCTGAAAAGTGATTCTCCTCATTTCCACATCCCTCATGGGTGCCTTATGCATCTTCTTCTCATTGAAGACCAGATCATGGCTGAGTATGATCTTCTTTGCTTCTGGATCCCAGAGACGATAGCCCATCTCTCCACTTTCACCATAACCCAGAAAGATACATTTCTTAGACTTAGGATCTAGCTTCTTTCGAAGCTCTTTTGGCACATGTGCATATGTCTCACACCCAAATATACGCAAATGAGAGTAAGAGGGCTTCTTGCCACTCCATGCCTCTTCAGGAATACCACCATCCAAACTCTTACTAGGTGATCTATTGATCACATGCACTGTAGTCTTCATTGCCTCAGCCCAAAAAACCACCACAAAGACTTGCATTGGAAAGCATACATTGCAACCTTTCTTGAATGGTACAGTTCATCTTTTCTGCAACTGGATTTTACTCTGGAGTATGAGGGGATGTGAGCTCCCTCTTAATCCCACGTGTCTCACAGAAATGCTGAAAGTCATGAGAGAGATACTCTCCACCATTGTCAGTCCGTAGGCATTTAAGCGTTCTACCTGACTGATTCTCAACCAAGGCTAGCCATTTCTGAAATACCTGGAACACATCACTCTTCCGAGCTATAGCATAAGCCCAAACTTTCCTAGTTGCATCATCAATGAATGTCACATAGTATTCAGCCCCACCTAATGACCATGTAGGCATGGGACCACATACGTCTAAATGCACCAAATCAAGCATTTCAAACTCTTTCTTTCCCCTTCTTTTATGGGCTAATTTAGTCTACTTCCCATAGAGACAGTACTCACAAAATTCGAAATCAGAGAAACTCAAATGCGGTACATAACCCAAACGGCATAAGAGTTTCATTCCATTCTGGCTCATGTGCCCCAACCTGCAATGCCACAAAGAAGTGCTTGGCTGCTCAATTATTGCAACAACATGATCAAATACCCCTGATACATGTAAGGGATACAAAGTCCCACACTTGGCACCCCTAGCCAAAAGCATAGAGCCCTTTTGAATTTTCCAACTCTGAAAGCCAAAAGTGATATGAAAACCAGCATCATCTAGCTGACCCACTGAAATAAGACTCTTGGTCAGCTTAGGCACATGTCTCACATGTTTCAAAATAAATGCAGACCCATTTGCAAAAGAAAACTTTATGTCACCTACTCCCACTATGTCACATGCATAGTCATTTCCAAGATGCACACAACCTGTCTTTCCACTGTCATAAGTGGAGAACCATTCCCTATGGGGAGTAACATGGAATGAAGCACCAGAATCCAAAATCCAATCCTGGGAATATGCATCATCTGAAGTGGTAAGCAACTCTGCAGATAAACTAGACATGAAGAGAACGTCGTTGTCACTATCATGTGTGACTGCATTGATCTCCTCGATCTTCACTTTTCCTTTGTCCTCCCTTGGACTCTCTTCCTTTTGATTTGTACCCCAATTTGCATTCTTTTTCTTATCCTTTTGCTCTCTTTTTAGCTTGTAGCAATCCTTTTTCATATGGCCCTTCTTGCCACAATGGTAACACTCAATGTTCCGTGCCCTGGATTTGCTACAAGACTTCCCTCTTTCTTGGGACTTCCCCCTGAATTGTGATCTGCCCCTTTGCACATTTAAGGCTGCATCCTGCTTGTTGCCTTCCATAGACTTCTGTCTAATCTCCTCGGCCAACAAGCTACCCACAACATCATCAAATTTCAGTACTCCACCAGGTGCAGAGTTACTGACAGCTGTACGGAAGGTATCCCATGAGGATGGCAATGAACATAAGAGAAATATTGCCTTAGTCTCCACATCAAAATTCATCTTCTGAGCCTGAAGCTGGCTGAAAATAATATTGAATTCATTCAAGTGAGAAGCAATGGAGACCCCTTCCTTCATCTGTAGCTCAAACAACCTCTTCATGAGGAAAACTTCATTAGAGGCAGTTTCCTTCTCATAAGTGGCACACAGTTTCTTCCACAAATCTTCCGTAGTCTGCTCATTTACTACTGTGAAATAAACTGACTCTGCAAGATGAAGTCTAATAGTAGACTTTGCTAATGCATCCAACTCATTCCAATCATCCTCAGACATATTTGCAGGCTTAGCTTCGATCCCTGCCAAGGGTTTAATCTACTTCTTTTGAATAAGCACATCCCTTATTTGTCCTTTCCACAAAGAAAAGTTTGTCCCATCAAACTTTTTAATGCTGAAAAAATCCTTTTCAGACACGGAAGAGGATGCCATGATGCAAAATAAAGCAAAATCCCAAATGCTAGTGCCTGCAAGAGAGAATCACAATAAATACCAGGTGCATCCAAATGTGTATGCCACAATAGACTAAAATATCACCAAAAACTCAAAGCTCAAAGCATCAAAAGATGCATCTGGCTCATGTGTATATACTATGCATCCATATGAGCAAATCTAACCCAAAAGAAAATGCCAATAAGTGCCAAATAACTCAAGCATAAACACCGCCCACTGGCATATGCATCAATAATATCTCATCCAAGAGAGCATAGCACTATCAGTGCATCACCTGCAATGTGTCAAAGCTGTCCCTCAGCATAAAATAGCATCCATGTGCAAAGCGTCCATAAAAAATAGCATCCCACAAGGTAATTTGGGCCTATCAGCGCATCCAATAAGGACCGTAATGCATCCAAATGGCCTATAAATCATCCACTACAACCCAATGCATGCCACGAATAAGCGCACACTGCTCAAACTGCAACCAGAGTGATTTGCATAAGGTATGCTCAAGAAATCGTACTCCCATGGTAATGACCGCTACTGAAAATAGAACCTGAGATGCCTCAAAACATGGGCGCCATTGCATAATCGGACTCAGCAAGAAAATCTGCAAATATCTCTCTTCTGCCAGAACTCCAAAATCCCAACCAATGAGTGAGAAATGGGAGTCAACACTTATCCACTGCCATGTGGCATAAATCTAAGGTTTCAAAACCTTAGAATGAAAAATGCATAATAGAGAGACGAAATCAAATACATAGAGATCTATAACTCTGAAAATCCTATAAACTGTGGTCTCAATCACTGGGTCCAACACACGGACTAAAAAACGTTTTTGGAAACAGAGCTGTTTGTAAACTCCACTGGAGTGCGAATGATGAGCAACATAGCAGTTTTAGAACCTCCTGAGTCCATCGGAACTGACAGATCTGCAAATGGTTGCTCTAAACTTGAGTTCCAACACCCGGGCAAAAAACGCAAGAACTAACACAGTGAGTCAGAAATCCAATAAAATGACCCCAGATTCAAGAATGAAGGTGTTTCCAAGCTCCTGAAGTGAAGTGGACACCAAAAGCAAGCAATAGTTGCCTCTACAAGTCAATATGGAGTCTCTGTCGTCGAACGGAACAGGGAAAAGCTCAAAAAACGACTTTTTTCTTTGAAACCACTTAATAGGCTCTCAAAACCACTTCGCAAAGCCAAAGTAACTTTTCCAAAGGTTCCTCCAAGGTCTCTGCGCACTCGAATGCAAGTAAAGTCACCCACAAAGCTTCCCACAGAGCTTCTCCTTCCTCCCACAGATCTGCCGAGCTTCAAGCATTCATGCACGCTCAGCTAGCTAACTTGGCTCTGATACCAGTTGAGAGTGTTCTCAACGGAAGCAAGAACGGAAGAAGAAGAGAGAGAGACAGAGAGCCACAAGTTTGGTGGGTGGAGAACCACCCTAATCTTCTTTTTCATTCATTTATATATATGTGTTTGAGTATTGTACATAACCGGGGTAAAGGCACAATGACCTTTAACCCCCACAGAGGTTGGAGGTCACATCCCTCACTATCTTCTCTTGATCTTGGTTCTCATGTGCACTTCTTCAACCTCCTCATCTACTTGCGCCCGAAGTGCCTTGACCTCTATGGTGATTGCCTAGAATTGGTCTTCGATTGCTGTTGTCGTGTGTCTTTCCAATTCTCGTGCATGTTCCTCCTTGGCCAAGCTAGTGAATAGTTCTAACATTTGGAGCATGTGGCTAGCTTGATGATGGAGAATGACAAATGTTGATGAGGACTGGCGATACTGCTAACACAACTGGTGCCCATGTAGCCATCCTAATGATTCTGTAGTACTTAATGGGGGTTTTTCCAATGGTATTTCACTCACTTGGGTACAGTAGTTATACTATTGATCTAGCACTAGGTCCCATTGTGGCTCATGGACTGGCATGGCATCGATGGGTGGTGTTGGTGCTGATATAGCTTCAGGCTCTAGTGCTAATCTTGCCTTAGGCTTTGGCTACTACTATTGTTGGAGATATATTGGCTGCACTTGTGCACCAAGCTACAACATCTCGTGGGGCAATTCCTCAATTTCGACCCCCAGAATAGGCATTTCTTCTTAGGTATCCACAGTTGCCAATGTGATAGTAGGAGAAGTTGGTGACAGCTCCCATGTTGGTGAGAAGGGAATTTCCAACTCCTCAATAGGTCTCAGTGATTGGGGCAGAGTCATTTCTCATGGGCCTATAGCTCTTTATTGATGATTACAGCCAATAAGTGTGGAATTTTACATTTTTGGTCTAATGAACCATCTAGTTTTTTTGTGAAGAAGATGACTAAGTGCTGGATCCAGTATTGCTTTAGCTTTCTACTCAGCAAAAAAAATGTACGGAGTGGAAGGGATCGATTCTTGCCACACTTAACCCCTTGGATTGTGGATAGGAACTATGCTGCTTCCTTGAGGCGAGGGTTAATGATGGTGCGAAGTAATATGCCATCCCTATGGAACATTGTGCCTTTGGCGAGGAGAGGCTGTACTTTGAGAAATTTAGCATCGACAGGCCTTGTAGGGTATTTTCACCTTGTGTTGGGAGTGAGAAGGCCCTTTGAATGATTGTATTGTCAAGGATAATGTTGAGTGGGCTCTGATGTATAGTGATGGTGCCGTACTTGCCAATCTATGCATTGCTAGAGCGGTAAGAATGGAGAAAGTCCCTGATGTATGTGGTCATTCTAGGACTGTCCTCCAAGGATTTTAGGCTCTCATACAAACTGCCCAGATCCCTTTGCTGTAAGAAAGATGTTGTTGAATTGGAAAGAACATAAGTCGATGTAGGTGGCCATGCAAGTTTCAATGACTGGGCCTTATCAATGGTTGTGTAGGCTGGTGGTGACTAGGGTGGCATTTGTTCTTCTTAGGTTTCCATGTCATGCACAGAATCCTCCTCAGAGCTATCGATCTGAACCACAAATGCATGTGGTCGCTGTGGTTGAGAGGAGGTAGATGGCTACAAAATCTGAAGGGGGTCTTGTGGTTGAGGCGGTGGGCTCTTTCTATGCATCCTCTTTAGTGGAGCATTGTTTTTGAACCTGCACCCATGTTCATATGGTGTACCATTGATCATTAGATTAATTGGCATGCAGGTATGAATTTGTGAGTGTTTGTGAGAGATCTTATTTTTACACATGCTTTGAGAGTGTGGAATGAAAGTGTGTGGCACAATTATTCATGCAATCAACTATGTGTCTAAGCAAAAGCGTGTGAGTGCACATGACCTAGTAACTAGGTAGGGACTAACTATATGCGTTTTTTGTTGTTGCAGGGATTTCATAGGGCAGCTAGGACTCAAGCATCACTTCTAAGACTTAGGTTAAAATCAGTTGATGGTACCTATATGTGCGAAGACGTACATATGCCAGTGAGTGCTCGTGATACAATCTAATCCTAACTAAGGAAGACTTAGGTTTCCCAAATCTTCATTTTTGTCAGGGATGGCTTGCGTGTTGAAGTAGTAGCGCTTCAGTCGGCTCCTGTTTATGGTTGTGTTGAATTGGACTCCATCCAGTTTTTCTAGCAACACAGCTCTGATGGGATTCATCTTTTTGACTCGGTAGGGTCCTTGACCTAGATACTTGAGTTTTCCCTTGTGTACTTTGGCATTGTATAACAAGACCAAGTCACTTCCTTGATGTCTTTGGCTTTAAGATTTCTATCAAACCATGCCTTTCTTTTGCGTTTTTTTGTTGTCATGGCATGATAGGCAACTAATCTAGTCTCTCTATGCTTCTCCAATTGATAGAGTCTTTCTTTCAAGGATGCATGACCTCCCATGCATTCTTGTACTGCTATGCGTAGGCTTGGTATTACAAAATTCTAGTGGCACCACACCTTCAAGGCCGTACACCAATTGAAAATGTGTATTCCCTGTACTGACCTTGAGTGTGGTTTGGTATGCCCATAAGGTTGCATTTAGTTTCTTTGCCCAATCCGAAAAATGTTCTACTACCTTGGTGAGGATAATGCATAATATTTTGTTGGTGGATTCAGCCTGCTGTCCATTCCCTTGGGGGTAATAGGGTGTGCTTAATCTATGGATTACCATAAAGCCAGACAATAGTTCTTGGATTACCTCATTGACAAAATGTGTGCCTCTATCTGACACAATTTCAATGGGGCATCTGAATCGGGTGATCACAGTAATCAGTGGGGGCCACAATGATGTAGCATGCCTATGTTCCCTTTGCTACTGGATGGATGGGACCCACATAGCCAATCCCCCATTTTTCAAATGGTTTTTGTGCAACAACTATTGTTAGGGGATTTAAGTCTTTGTATTGGGGTTTAGTGGTCCGTTGGCATACATCACAACCTTTGACATATTCATAGGCATCTACCCAAAGTGTTGGCCACTAGTAGCTTGCGAGGAGGACTTTTCTTGCTATGGCTTCCCCTTGGAAGTGTCCTCTTGCAATGCCTTCATGGACTTCACTTAGGATTGGCATAATCTCATGAGGCATTCCACATCTTCTTAAAACCTGGTCCTTGCCCATCTTGTATAGTTGTCCGGCAATGAGTTGATAGGGTGGAGCTTTTAAAATTAGTTTTCTGGCATCCACTACTTTCATTTTAGGGGGTGGTCATCCTGCCATTAAGTACCCAATGATATCTCCACACGAATTTGGAACAACATCTATTTGAAATAGTGTGGCATTTGGCAAGTCATCTTCTACTCGAGTGGCTTCTTCTCTTGACTTGACATGAGACATGTGATCGCAATGTAGTGTTGGGGACCTTTGTAGACCACTATTTTGAAGTTGAATTCTTGAAGCAAGAGGAGCCATCTGGTTATTCTTCTTGTTGTACACGGACGATTCACAAGATAAAGCAATGCTTAATGATCGGTGTAGATGACAAAATCATTTGCCAGTAGATAGTGCCAAAATTTCTTAATGCTATACACCATTGCTAGGGCTTCTCTTTCTGTGGCGGTATAGTTGATCTCCGCATCATTGAGTTGTCGATTGGCAAAGTAGAGTGTGTAGTCTTTGTTATGTTCACCAGGTTGACAAAGCACACTCCCAATTGCATACTTGGATCCATCATTATGAACATGAATATCAATATCCCAATTGGGAGATATAAGGATGGGTGTTGTGATTAGGCGCCACTTTAAAAGCTCAAAGGCTTGGTCACACTCTTCTGTCCATAAGAATTCCACTAATAATTTGTAAAGTGGTTTGGCTATCATGGCATACTGCAAGATAAATCTTCGATAATAGCCGGCATGCCCCATAAAGACCTGTACGCCTTTGGAATTTGTAGGAGGAGGCAATTCCATGATGATTTTGATTTTGTCCATGTCAGTTGCAATTCCATGTTGAGAAATGATGTGTCCCAAAACAACTCCGTGGGTGACCATGAACTGGCATTTTGTTGGATTTAGGGAGATGCCATACTCCCTGCATTTGATTAGTACTACTTCAAGACATTTGAATTGGTGTAAACGAGGGGCGAGGGCATCGATGGGCGGTGGCTGAGTGGCCAGAGGGGGGGAGTTATCATGAGGGTGGGGGTGGAGGGGGGGTGGGGAAGAGGGAGGAGGGGAGGTGGGGAGGAGTAGGACATAAAAGGAGGGGAGGTGGGGAGGAGTAGGACATAGAAGGAGGAGGCACGGACGAGGAGAAGGGGTGGAAGGAGGAGCTAGAGTAGGGTGGAGGGAGTGGAGTGGGAGAGGCGCAGAGAGCAACAGAGGAAGTAATGAAGGGAGTGACATGGGGTGAGCACTGCCATGTGGCAGGCATCGATGTCGAAGGCGAATGGTGGACAAGCTGTGCTGCCGAAATAGGCACTCATCGCCCAGCGCTACGCGAGCCATCGGGTTGCCTTGCCTTTAGCAAGGGCCTTAGGCCCTTAGGTCTAAAGCGTAGGGAGAGGAAGGTGGGCGGTGACCACGGGGGGGGTGGAGGGGGGAAACAGAGAGGGGTGGTGGAGGGGGGGGGGGGAAGAAATGTATAGGGTGGTGGAGGGGGGGGAATGGAGGGGGGGTGTGGAGAAGGGGGGGGGGGGGGGGAGGGGGATGGGGTTGGAGGGGGAGGTGGAGGTAATGGAGGGGGGAGACAGAGTGAGAGGGAGGGAGGGGGGGAAACAGAGAGGGGGGGTTGGGGGGGGGGAGGGGATGGGGGGTGGGGCTGGGGGTGGGGGTGGAGGGGATGGAGGGGGGGGGAAGGGGGGGTGGGGGAGTAGGGGTTGGAGGGGGGGGAAGCCAGAAAGGGGGGGGTTGGAGGGGGTGGGGTAGGGGGAGGGGTGGAGAGGGTGGTGGAGGGGGGAATGGAGGGGGTGAAGGGGGGGAAATGGAGGGGGTGGTGGAGAGGGGGGGCTAGAGAGGGGGTGGGGGGGTGGAGGGGGGAATGGAGGGAGTGAAGGGGGGGGATGGAGGGGGTGGTGGAGAGGGGGGGTGGAGGCTTCGACACCAATGGCAAGGAGGAATCCTTGCTCTCCAATTGGGTCAAGGGGGAGCAGCCCTTTGACATACCATGTGATCCATCCAAGGGGAGTAGCCCATGGTATGTATGGATCCCCACCATGGCTCTTGAGGGGGCTCAAATTCAAACGGGTAAGTTTGAATTCATTGGCCCTTACAAGTGGCTGTTGGAGGCAAAGGACCAAAGGAGGAAAGGCTAATTTAAAGAAGGCAGCTAATCGTTTGAAGCAAGGGGACTAAGTCCCTCCAAAATCATTAACACTTCACACACACAGGGATTCAAAATCTAATCCACTACTACCTGAGGGTAGCTTGGGAAAGGAGGTCGAGAGAGAGCTGAGAGCTCCCTAGAAAAGAGCCCTGAGTGTTGGTGAGGATTTTTCACAGCATCTGAGAGATGCTTCTCTTGTAATCTTCACCCTGTGGCATTTTGCCCATAGGGTCCCTTTCCTTTTGATTTAATATACAAGCGGCTTTAGTCATACTGTCTCTCTCTCTTTGGCCTGTGGACTTCCTGAGTGTTAAGGTAGCTAGGCCTTAGAGCAGCGCTCCCCTCCCCTTCATCACGTTCTGGCTGTGCATGTACTTCAGGGAATTTCCCTTGGAGCCAGAGGACCGTCTAGGTCTGAGGAAAGAGCCCCTCAATTGGCAGCTTGCTTGGTCCAAGGTGGGAGAAGCTTCGAGCATTGAAGCGCTGGCTCAGAAAGCCCATTCGTGTCCAGAGAGCAATGAGCTCCAGTCACTAAACCGTTCGTCCCACGATTTGGTGGAGGTCTCAAGGCCCCTCTGAGAAGCCCCTCTACAAAGGTGCAGACCACACTTTGCACTGACAAAGAAGAACAGCCCGCCTGAGACCGCATCGTCCGACGGACGAAACCTGCAGTACGTCGCCTTTTAGCCAAGGAGGCTTCGTGAAGGAGCTCCTAAGCTTTACTAGTCTACCCCTGGAACAAACCTATCAAGTGGTCTAGACACTCTAGATGATCTTCTCAAGGGCATTTCAGTTTGCTATCCCACCTACATATCAGCCACATTTGGCTCATCATTTCCACCAATAGATGATCCATCATCTACCCTTGATTGTATTCCTATGGGAGTACTTGGTGGTACCATTTCTTGCACATTTGGTGCATGGACAGCTTGCTATCTATCAACATATGCAGGTGGATTCACATCCTGGAAAGTGATTCTCCTCATTTCCACATCCCTCATGGGTGCCTTATGCATCTTCTTCTCATTGAAGACTACATCATGGCTGCATATGATCTTCTTTGCTTCTGGATCCCAGAGATGATAGCCCATCTCTCCACTTTCACCAGTAAACCATATTTGATGGGCTTGATACTTTTCATGAGGCTTAAGATACCTTACATTAATGTCTATGCAAAGTACTGTGCCCATAAGAGACATGCACATTTTAATACACCACCTCAAACCATTGTTTTTTGCCGTTGTGCATGATAGGTGGTTAAAAACATGATATAATGTGTCCTTGAGGATGCAAAACATATCCAATGGGCATGATACTTTGAAAATAGCTTAATATAGGTGAAATTTAGGTGTGTAAATTATTGTTCTTTTCAAACACTTGCAGATTCATATAATGCATTGTGAATCGTGTTTTGATCCTTGGGCATGACCGGTGGTGAAAAACATCCCGACGATGCAAACCATATTTGATGTGAAGAAGTGTGTGGGATAGAATAGGTGCATCATGATTAGCACCATTGACTGACCCGTCTTGTTGGTTGATGTTCCTTGAACATAACTCGACTAGTATACCTTCTTTTTTATCAATTTTTTGTGTTCATGCCACGTTTGTTTTTTGGATCATATTTTGCCCTTGGTGTATGTTGTCTGGGAATAGTGATATTCTGCCATGAGCACATGTTTTTTTTTTTGGGGCAAAAAAAAGTTTTTAATATATGAGCACATGTTTTTGCCTTGTCCAAAATTGCATGACTTTGTCATTGTGCTTTTTCATTTGAGAATTTGTATAGTATAAGTGAGGCAAGGTGTGATCAAGTGGCATGTGATGAAAGCACATTTCTATTTCGCAATTGGTGTGCATGCATTTTCCAAAGGAGTTGAGGGCATCAATGAATCTATCGTTGCTTTGACAAATAGTTGATTTGAGTCCATAGCATCTAGTTGGATGCATTAGCAAAATCTACTATTAGACTTCATCTTGCAGAGTCAGTTTATTTCATAGTAGTAAATGAGCAGACTACGGAAGATTTGTGGAAGAAACTGTGTGCCACTTATGAAAAGGAAATTGCCTCTAATAAAGTTTACCTCATGAAGAGGTTGTTTGAGCTACAGATGAAGGAAGGGTTCTCCATTGCTTCTCACTTGAATATTATTTTCAGCCAGCTTTAGGCTCAGAAGATGAATTTTGATGTGGAGACTAAGGCAATATTTCTCTTATGTTCATTGCCATCCTCATGGGATACCTTCTGTATAGCTGTCAGTAACTCTGCACCTGGTGGAGTACTAAAGTTTGATGATGTTGTGGGTAGCTTGTTGGCCGAGGAGATTAGATGGAAGTCTATGGATGGCAACAAGTAGGATGCAGCCTTAAATGTGCAAAGGGGTAGATCACAGTTCAAGGGGAAGTCCCAAGAAAGAGGGAAGTCTCGTAGCAAATCCAAAGCACGAAACATTGAGTGTTACTGTGGCAGGAAGGGCCATATGAAAAAGGATTGCTACCAGCTAAAAAGAGAGCAAAAGGATAAGAAAAAGAATGCAAATTGGGGTGAAAATCAAAAGGAAGAGAGTCCAAGGGAGGACAAAGGAAAAGCGAAGATCGAGGAGATTAATGCAATCACACATGATAGTGACAATGACGTTCTCTTCATGTCTAGTTTATCTGCAGAGTTGCTTACCACTTCAGATGATGCATATTCCTAGGATTGGATTTTGGATTATGGTGCTTCATTCCATGTTACTCCCCATAGGGAATGGTTCTCCACTTATGACAGTGGAAAGACAGGTTGTGTGCATCTTGAAAATGACTATGCATGTGACATAGTGGGAATAGGTGACATAAAGTTTTCTTTTGCAAATGGGTCTGCATTTATTTTGAAACATGTGAGACATGTGCCTAAGTTGACCAAGAGTCTTATTTCAGTGGGTCAGTTAGATGATGTTGGTTTTCACACCACTTTTGGTTTTCAGAGTTGGAAAATTCAGAAGGGCTCTATGCTTTTGGCCAAGGGTGCCAAGTGTGGGACTTTGTATCCCTTACATGTACCAGGGGTATTTGATCATGTTGTTGCAATAACCGAGCAGCCAAGCACTTCTTTATGGCATTGCAGGTTGGGGCACATGAGCCAGAATGAAATGAAACTCTTATGCCGTTTGGGTTATGTACCACATTTGAGTTTCTCTGATTTTGAATTTTGTGAGCATTGTCTCTATGGGAAGCAGACTAAATCAGCCCATAAAAGAAGGGAAAAGAAAGAGTTTGAAAAACTTGATTTGGTGCATTCAGACATATGTGGTCCATGCCTACACAGTCATTAGGCGGGGCTGAATACTATGTGACATTCATTGATGATGCAACTAGGAAAGTGTGGGCTTATGCTATAGCTCGGAAGAGTGATGTGTTCCAGTTATTTCAGAAATGGCTGGCCTTGGTTGAGAATCAGTCAGGTAGAATGCTTAAATGCCTATGGATTGACAATGGTGGAGAGTATCTCTCTTATGACTTTCAACATTTCTGTGATACACGTGGGATTAAGAGGGAGCTCACATCCCCTCGTACTCCAGAGCAAAATCCAGTTGGAGAAAAGATGAACCGTACCATTCAAGATCATTCAATGTCTTCGTGATTTTCTTTGCTAGGCTGTTGAAATATGGTTGTCAAGTTTCTATTTTCTCCATCAATGGTTGCAAGATACATGTTTTTTGTGAAGGTGGCTTTGGGAAGCCCTACCTACATGTTCTATTAGCTTTTTCGTACCCCCTTGTGACAGTGACTGACTTGTGCTTTGTGCAATATTTTGTGCAGTTGATTGCTATCAATAGATATGTAATTATCAATAAAAGAAAGTATTTCTATAATTGAAGATTGCTCAAACCTTGGTGCATCCTCAATCCATAGTAGGCAGTGATTGTGCTTATTTCCTCTATGTTGAAATTCTATGATGAAGAAGTTAACAAATTTTTGTAACATTCTTCTATCTTTTTTTAGTTCTTGATTTATTACTTGAAAGTGATGAACATAATACCTTGCTTTTATGATTGATCTGAATGGAGAAGATGTCGAATGTATGATGCTTTAGTTTCATGCATCGTGTGCTCAATGTTTGGGCTATTTTTTCTAGACATTCTAGAAACTTCGCTAGTGTGTCTCACCTCATGAGAATGTAACAAAAAATGCAAGAGGTCCAAGTTGGCAAATCATTGAAAATAAATTCTTCTTCTATTTTTCCTTGTTATCTCCCAATTTTTGCAATGCTTTGAAATTTTTGAATCCTATCCTTGAGTTTAGTAGCTGCTCAATGTTTGTAGCTTGTTACACATCTCGTGCATTAAGTTGTCCGCCATGTAATTGCCCTTTTCATAGTCACACCCAAGTCGGCAATATAATTTTTGAGATCATTATTTTTATTATTTTGAAAAACAAGTTTCCTATGTTTCTTGCAAATCTTCTATCTTAGATTAGTTCCCACTTTGCAACTCTTAGTTCCCACTTTGCAATTCTTTGATACTCATGATTGCACAACTCATGTTAGGTTCTTTGTTGTCCAAAGAATTGCATTGGGAATGAAATTTCTTTGCAAAATTGAATTAACTTCTCTAGCTCAATGAAGCATGTGTCTGAGCTACCTAGTCACAACAATGATATAGAGAAGAAGGAAATCATGACATGATAAATATATTGTAAAAGCATTTGGAAAGCATATGCTATTTTTTATCTTTATGGCTAGGCCCCAACTAGTCTGTACCTATGTTTTATTGGAATGGTACCTTGTTACTTATATAAGCATGTGTGGAAGAATAAAACTGAGGGTACTCAATCGACCAAATAGGGCTGATGGTAGCAAGGTCTATCACAAGAGGTACGATCATGCTAGCACAACTTACTAGCAATCAAATGACTTAAATGAGGTATGGATCTCTACCAATTTTAAGCAAAGGAATATTATTGTCAGGTTCAAGTTATGATAGCCACATGTGCAGGAATCCAATCATGATTTTTGCAATGATTAACATTCTTTCAAAACTACATTAGCAAATAATGGCACACAAGTAGAGTGAACTCAAGTGAGGCAAAAATCCATGTATTAGAATGAAGGAACATCCTCCATTTTATAGAGTGAGAGGAAGGTGTAGCACCTCCCCTACATCAGTGGCAATCAGCCCCTACATTAGTGGGATTGGCTAAATCAAAGGAACCTCCCATATGGGGGTCTTTATGCTTACATAATCACTTAGGTCATAGACTAGACACCTCATAGCACATGCATATCCATGACTTGTCTTGCAAACTTTTTTTGCATCAAAGCCACAACATGCTTTTAGAAACTAAGTGGAAAATGGCCTTTGCATGGTGTAACCTTTGTAATGGAATCATTGTAGTCAATGACTTGTTATGCTATGCATAGTCCGTATCTATCTCCAAGTTGTCATCAACTGTGTTATCATTACTAATGCTGGTAGCTACAGGGCTTCATTGCCCTAATTCACAGAAAAGAGTGACATTGTTGTTTGATATTGACATAAGCTCATGGAGTGTGTTCATTGTCAGCAACAATCAAACAATCCAACTCATATCGCAAGACCTATATTGTAGCTTTCATTTAATTCTAACCTACATCTTGCAAGTCCCTTGGAGCAGAAGGGTGCACGACCCTTATGATCTCGGGCCCATGATATACACTATGCTCCAAAGTAGAGAAGCAACATCGATGGAGTTCTCACTGGCTGACGGACTTCGACGATAGAAGCCGACGAAATTCCGAGGAAGGACTCCCATCGATCCATTCGTTCGTTTGAGAGGTTCATTGTCAACGACCGCTTCCCTACAAGTTCTCCTCAATCCACTGGAGTAGTGCGACATCATAGCTGGATAGTTTGACATGTGCATGGAGAGAGAAAGCTTGTCGTAGCCTCGAGCCCCAAAGCTGGCATATAAGCATATGGAGAGAATAGAGTCTCAAGCAAGGCCGCGACCCCGGTGGTTAGCCGAGCCATGAGGTATTTCATCTATCTGCGCAAAGGTCAAGGGTTTGATTCTCAGGAGTGGAGCCAGGGCACGAGACAATGAGGGGGCCGACCCCCTTTTGCTTCCCCACGAGTACACGTTAAAGCTTAGAGGTACCGCTTAGTTACACTAACCAAGAACTAGGCCAGTGGTTGGCACTTCGCATGTGAAACAAGAGGTTGTGAGTTTGATTCCTAGCATGGCTATGCGCAGAACTTTTGAGAGCACCTGCGATTGGGAGGGACACGCTATAGGTTAGTGGCTCGTCTTGGTTACACTAACCAAGGCTAGTGCCCTTGGCTAGCCTAGCATTTGGCTTTGCGTGTACTAAGCTGAAGGTCATGAGTTCAAGCCTCCCCCCACTCTTTTGGAAAGATCTTGATTCTTCGCAAAGGTCTTAAGTCTTCACCTCTACCCACAGGCAGCTTTGTCCCACAAATGCAGCATTCTAGACATTATGTTCACCATTTTGAAAGGAGCCTCTCCGAGTCCATTTGGGCTTAAAGAAGGTTTAGATAGGGTGATTGGACATTTCTTGAAGGGTGCCATGTGCAAAAGTGGATTCTTAGAGTCCTTATCTAGGGTATCTCTCCCTTCTATGCGGCATTATGAGCTAGCTTCTCATATAGGGGCACATGGATGAGGCCTTTCCCCTCACCATATCAATTAGCTAAGGCTGCACCTTGGTACCCTTCCTTATATGTTTGTGGCAAAGGCTTTGGATTTCTATCTGTGATCACAAGAGTTTGAACAAGCGGGTACGAGACCTCTGATTTGGTAGGAGTAGGACTTGGCTAGACTTGGTGCTTGCCAATGGCAGGGCTTTGTAAATGGAGGGACGATCTTGTGTTTGAATAGTATTTACACTCTCTTGGGTTGATACTGTTCAATGTCAAGTGCTTAGATCAACTAGCATAAATCAATTGATTTTATTATGAACTCAGAGGGCTCCCTATCATGGGGCAGGAGCTTGGGGTTTATGTGGATCTCTAGAGGTCAAAACCATGATGATACTTGGGATGCCAGGTGGAGATGTCATGACATGCACTGCAATAGTTGCCCTAGTTTTGAAGAGCAGCCCCGCATAAGATGAGAGTTTGCAAAGGTCTCGCTTACAGCTATGATGGTGAACCAAATTCTTCTAGAAATAGCCTGGTATATAGCCCTCTTCTTGGTGCTTTCATGGGAAGTATATGGGATAGCAAAGGACATCAGCCCGGAGCTTCCCTTGGTAGGATCTGATGGCCCTCATGACACAGGAGCCAAGGTGGGTTGGTAGACATGATCTTGCCATGATCAGAGGGTTCATCTCTTATGTTGATTGTCAAACTCTACTATACCTTATTAATAAAACAACGATCCAAGGCAGATCAATAAGTTGAATGTTACTACTTCAAAGGATTCAATTTCAACATTATACAGAAGACTAGGAAATCAGGAAACAGAAATCTCTAATGAAAGGAAATGCACGGCATAGATTTCTCTAGGACTCACAATCTAAGCTATTCTAGGCTTAGCTAACTAGCTCTGATACCATGTCAAAGTGCGGATCGTACTAGCCTAGTGCGCACAAGATTAGCGAAGAACTAAGGTTGCTCAAAGCACACTAAATAAGACATGAGAGGGAGATAGCAAATCTATATCTCTTGCAATGTGTGTTCAACAATACATGACAGGCCTCTTATATAGAGAGTGCCCTTTGAATAGTCAAACCATGTGGGATCCTCTCATCCACATCTCTCCTTGTGGATATCCTCAATCCACATCTCACATCATGTAGTCCACATCCTAGGGTGGCTACTTTAATACATTCCTTATCACATACCTTTGCCCTTTAATTTATGTGCTCATGGCGCCATATCTCAATAGGGCTTGCCTTCATAAAATGATTTCCTTGGTCATCGATAAATTCAATAAGGAATCCAACCTACATATGATATTTTCAAAAAGTAACTTCACTATGGTTCAAGTTGAGTTGTCCTTGACACTTTAGCTTCATTCCATTTTGTGGCATAATCTATAGATTTAATGGTATATTTGTTCTGATTAGTTGTGTTTTAGAAAGGACCCATGAAATTGAGGCCTTATCATTGACAAGCTTCCACATTTGACTTGTGGCACTAACAAGCATAACAATGAACCTAATGAGCATGTGCATCCTTTAACAAAGTACTCCACCACAATCTAGCATGTAACACTTTTCGAGCAGTGAGGTCTCTTGCAAAATGACCTCCAACAAGGCGCTTGTGGGCTTTATTAAGTACTATAGCTTGCTTGTGTGGCCAAAACCCATCTTCATAGGATACCATCTACACCATGACGATAAAATTACCCACCTATCAAGCTATACTTCCAAGCATTCATGGTTAATTGCATGTTCTTGTCCTTTGGCATATGCCCAAAAAAACTCCCTTGAAATAAGTAGTGTAGCATTTCATCATACTCTGGTTCAATAAAATCACCTGCAAATAAATGGGCATGTGGCAACTCAATAGATACTCCTTTATCATCATTTGAGTATGGCAATTTGGATAAATAGTCAACTCTTGATTGGGACACCAAGATCCATGTAGCCTTATGTGCTTATTGCACTACTTACAAAGTCACAACAAATTTGACTCCTTTCAGAATGGCTTTTTGGTTGGAAGTAGTAATTCCAAGTTACAATGAATCTGACCCCTTTTAGAATGGTTTTTTGGTTGGAAATAGTAGTTCCAAGTCATAACAAATCTGACCCCTTTCAGAATGGATTTTGGGTTGGAAGTAGTAGTTCCTCTAAAATTCCTAGTACCAAGTCTACGGGTTGTTGCCAAGCATCATCTTGGTGAGCCAAAATCTATAAAAAATATGGTCACCAAGTGTACTATAGTTTATGAATCGAGGTAATGTTGTTGTGTTCTGATCCATACCATCTACAATAACTCACATGTACTCATTTGGATGAGAAATAGCTTGCCCCTTCCAAAATGCATATTTTAGTCTAGAATGCCGAACCAGTCCATGATGAAATTTTCTTTTTTTTTTGTATGATTCTCTTTGTTCTAGAGACGTTGCACTCTCAAGTGCTCGCTTTAGATCATCACAATCACAACACTTTGACATTTTTTGCCTTTTTGGGACTTTAACATGTACAAAGCTCTTCTTCCAAAGAGTATACAAATTGTGAAATGATGTCGGAGCATGCCCTCTTTGTCTCTGTGTTTCTCCAATAGACTTAAATACTTCTTTTTTATCAAACCTATTGGAAGATGCATTTCAGATAGATGGGGTTGAGGTAAAGAATTTTCATGAATGTAGTCTTTTAAAATTGCTGTTGCCGAAACTGTTAAGGCTCTTGTTTTGGGCTTGCTGTCTGTGTTTCCATGAATGTTAAACTTTACTCCATACTTTGCTTTGTCTTCCAAATCCCATTATGTGCCATGTGATAATCCTGTAGTAATGTGATATGCATTATTGTAAATACTTTTTCCATTTATACAAGGCTTTAAATTTGGCTTTTTCGTATCATTTACCAGAAAGCAAGAGAGCCTCATGAGTAGGTATTCATTTCTTTGCTCCCTCTTTCATGTAATGTTGCATCATTTATCTTATCACTGTCATACCGAATAGTCCTTTGTTGATTTCATTCTTGTCCTTGAAGTAATCTTTGGACCATTTGAGTCAACATCCATGTCGTCCATGTTTGATAAGCCAACACTTTTGAACTCTTTGCACTCCTTGACAATGTGTATGAATTCATCCACTCCAGATGAGGCATCACTTTGAAACCTTTTGCTTTATTGGTACCAATGAACTCATCCACTCCCGACAAGATATCACTTCTATAGTTAAGTGCATTGAAACCATCCAAGTTTGGGGAGATAGCACAAATGATATCTTTATCTTTCTCGATGTGCGTGAATTCATCAACTCCAAATAAGACATCACTTCTATAGTCTTTTACCTTCACAATACCATAGAACTCATCGATCAGATCTTTATCTTTCTCGATGTGTGTGAATTCATCAACTCCTCATAAGACATCGCTTCTGAAGTCTTTTTCCTTCACAGTACCATTGAACTCATCCACTCCTGATGAGATGTCACTTCTATAGAGGATTGCATTGAAATCATCTAATTTTGAAGAGACAACACTTTTAATGCCTTTGCCTTTCTCAATATGCAAGAATTCATCCACTCTAGAGCAGGCATTGCTTCTAAATTCTTTATCATTCTCAGTATCAATGAACTCGTCCACTCTTGATAAGATGTCACTTTTGTACTTGAGTTCTTTGAAATCATCCACATTTGAAGGGACAAAGCTTGGCTTGTTGGCATATTCTTTAAGTCCTTTGAAATTGTAGTATACTCTATCTTTGTCATTGAAAACCACATGTCCCTTTTTAATCTTCAAAAATTGCATGCTCCATCTCAAATCTTTTCCTTCCTCATAATAGGGACCATCTAATGATGTGTTATCATCCATACCATCATTAGTAACTTTCACAATCCTCATCTTTGCAAATGACCACTGATCGTAGTGTTCAAACCCTAAAACTTGACCTTCCGCTATGTTCTTATTTGCAAATGACATCATTTGCAAAATATCTCCCACACTAAAATCCAAATAATTTCACTTTATATTCCTGATGATATGTGTTGGATAAGTCTCATCTCTATCCCATGCAATAAATGATTTATTGAAAACACTATAAGGCATAACATCTCCAAGTACTTCCATATTTCCACACTTATAGTTTAGCTCAACATGTGCATTAAGAATCTTTGATACGATAACTGCAACCTTATCTTCGCCAAGTCTTTGAAAGTGACAAAGAGAATTTGGATCACTATCATGGATTGTAGCAAATGCAACTACTTCTCTTTGGCAGCATAATATTACCTCCATCCTAGGAGTGAAATCTTTTGCCATCTTCCTGTGGAAAAATTATAGAAAATATTAGTCTCTTTCGAATATTTTTACTATTAGTTGTAACTTTTCATTAAATGAATCTCTTTTATTTAACTTTTACTTTATTTTATTAAATTTTGATGGTGATACAAGAATACAAGCATTTAGCTAATACAATCTCTAATTTAAATTTATGACTTTATGGTTTAGAATTATAAAAGATAGTATAAATAATTTAGTATTGAGTTGCATGCAATGTGGTGTGCCCATCCAATAAGTACTTGTTTGGATAGCACACATAGGAGCGTGTTTTTTGACGAATGTGCATCACACTAAGGTAAAAATCGTGTTTAATGCGAGAATCAACCATGTAAAGCATATCGGATGGGCACAATACTTTGCACATGCCTCAACCTAGGTGGTATATACTCACATGCAAAGTGATACACCCATCCCATAAGTACTTATTCAAATAACACACCTGGGAGCGCATTTTTTGACGGTTGTGCATAACACTAAGGGAAAAACGGTGTATAATGAGTGATCGGCCATGCTGATGGCCACAATACTCTACATGCACTTCAACCTAGGTGGTATTGAGTTGCATGCAATGTGTTGCACCCATCCAATAAGTACTTGTTGGAATAACACACTTAGAAGCGTGGTTTTTTATGAATGTGAATCACATTGAGCGAAAAACGGTGTTTAATGCTTAATCGACAATGCAAAGCCTATCTAATGGGTACAATAATTTGCACGCACCTTAACCTAGGTGATATTGAGTTGCATGCAATGTGTTGCACCCATTTGATAAGTACTTGTTAGAATAACAAACTTAGGAGCGTGTTTTTTTACGGATGTGAATCACACTAAGCCAAAAACGGTGTTTTATGCTTAATTGACAATGCAAAGTCTATCCGATGGGCACAATACTTTGCACATGCCTCAACCTAGGTGTTATTGACTTGCATGCAAAGTGACGTGCCCATTCCATAAGTTCTTGTTCGCATAACACTCTTGGGAGCGAGTTCTTTTAGAGTTGTGCATAACACTAGGGGGAAAATGGAGCATAATGCGTGATTGAGCATGCAAAGCACATCGGATGGGCACAATACTTTGCATGCACCTCAACCTAGGTGGTATTGAGTTACATGCAGTGTGGCGCACCAGTTCGATAAGTACTTGTTGGAATAACACACCTAGGACAATCTTTTTTAATGCTTGTGCGTGATACTAAGGCAAAAACAGAGTTTAATGCTTGGTCGACCATGCAAATCAATCAAACCCCAATCTATCATTATGCTTGTTGGTGCTATCAATTCATGAGCATATTCAAGAGTGCAAACATAAAGGACTAGGAGGAAAACGATGTATAATGTGTGATCGAGCATGTAATCCATATCCTATGGACACAATACTTTGCAAAAATCTTAACCTAGATGGTATTGAATTGGGTGCAAAGTGGTGCGCCCATCCGATCAGTAGTTGTTCGGATAATACACCTAGGAGAGTGTTTTTTTCGGATGTGTCACATTGAGCCAAAAACAATGTTTTATGCTTAATTGAATGTGAAAAACCTATCTGATGGGCACAATACTTTGTAAATGCCTCAACCTAGGTGATATTTACTTGCATACAAAACTTTGCAATACTTGAAAAACCTATCTGATGGGCACAATACTTTGTAAATGCCTCAACCTAGGTGATCATCTGATGACCTCAATACTTTGCACAGGTCTATATTCAAGTGATGCTGACATGCATGCAAAGTGGCATGCCCATCCCATAAGTACTTGTTCGGATAACATACCTTGGAGCGCTTTTATTGACAGTTGTGAATAACACTAGAAGGAAAACATTGTATAATGCGTGATTGAGCATGCAAATCATATCCGATGGACACAATACTTTGCACGTGTCTCAACCTAAATGGTATTGAATTTCATGTAAAGTTGTGCCATTCGATAAGTACTTGTTCGGATAACACACCTATGAGCGTGTTTTTTGACAGATGTGCATCACATTGAGGCAAAAACAGTGTTTAATGCTTGATTAACAATGAAAAGCCTATTAAATGGACACAATACTTTGCACATGCCTAAACCTAGGTGATATTTACATGCTTGCAAAGTGGAGCACCCATCCGATAAGTATTTGTTAGAATAACACACCTAGGACCATGTTTCTATATGGTTGTGCATGACACTACCACCTAGGTTGAGGTGTGTGCAAATTATTTTTCCCATTTGATATGCTTTGCATGGTCGATCCTCACATTAAACAGCATTTTTATCTCATGGTGATGCACATCCGTCAAAAACACGCTCCTAGGTGTGTTATCCAAACAAGTAATTATCGGATGGATGTGCCACTTTGCACCCAATTCAATACCATCTAGGTTGATATGCTTGCAAAGTATTTTGTCCATCGGATATGCTTTGTATGGTCGATCAAGAATTAAACATCGTTTTTTCCTTAGCATCATGCACAATCATATAAAAACATGGTTATAGGTGTGTTATTCCAATAAGTACTTATCGGATGGGCATGCCACTTTTCAAGCATGTAAATACCACCTAGGTTGAGACATGTGCAAAGTATTATGTCCATCGTATATGACTTGCATGGTCGATCATGCATTATACACCATTTTTTCCCTAGTGTTATGCACCATCATAAATAATCATAGTCCTAGGTGTGTTATTCGAACAAGAACTTATCGTATGGGCACGCAATTTTGCATGCAAGTCCATACCATCTAGTTTGAGGTGCGTGCAAAGTATTATGCCCATTGCATATGCTTTTAATGGTCAATCAAGAATTAAACATCGTTTTTGCCTTTACTTTCATGCAAATCGGCATACCCATCCCATAAGTACTTGTTCAGATAACACACCTGGGAGTGCGGTTTTTGACTGTTGTGCATAACACTAGGGGAAAAACAATATATAATGCGTGATCGAGCATGCAAATAATATCCGATGGGCACAATACTTTGCATACACCTCAACCTAGGTGGTGTTGAGTTGCATGTAATGTGGCATGCCAATCCGATAGGTACTTGTTGGAATAACACACCTACGACAGTGTTTTTTGATGCTTGTGCATGACACTAAGGCAAAAGCGGAGTTTAATGCTTGGTCAACCATGCATATCACATCTAATGGCCTCAATAATTTGCACAAATCTCTATTCAAGTGATATTGATGTGCATGCAAAGTGGCATGCCCATCCCATAAGTACTTATTCGGATAACATACTTGGGAGCGCTTTTATTGATGATTATGAATAACACTAGGAGGAAAACGTTGTATAATGCATGGTTGAGCATGCAAATCATATCTGATGGAAACAATACTTTGCACGTGTCTCAACCTAGATGATATTGACTTACATGCAAAGTGGTACACCCATCCGATAAGTACTTGTTCAGATAACACACATAGGAGCGCATTTTTTAATAGATGTGCATCACATTGAAGCAAAAACGGTGTTTAATGCTTGATTAACAATGAAAAGACTATAGAATGGGCACAATACTTTGCACATGCCTCAACCTAGGTGGTATCTACATGCTTGCAAAGTGGAGCACCCATCCAATAAGTACATGTTAGAAAAAGGACCATGTTTTTATATGGTTGTGCATGACACTAAGGCAAAAATGATGCATACAATACTTTACATGCACCTTAAGCTAGATGGTAGGGACTTGAGTGCAAAGTCGCATGCCCATATGATAAGTTCTTGTTCGAATAACACACCTAAGACTATGTTTTTTTATGGTGGTGCATAACACTAGGGGGAAAATGGTGTATAATGCATGATTGACCATGCAAATCATATTATATGGACATAATACTTTGCACTCATCTCAACCTAGGTGTTATTTACATGCTTACAAAGGCGCATGCCCATCTGATAAGTACTTGTTGAAATAACACACCTAGGACCATGTCTTTATATGGTTGTGCATGACATTGAGGCAAAAGTGGTATTTAATGCTTGATTGACAATGCAAAGCCTATCTGATGGTGACAATAATTTGTACACACCTCAACCTAGGTGGTATTTACATGCTTGCAAAGTGGAGCACCCATCCGATAAGTACATGTTGGAATAACACACTTAGGACCATGTTTTTATATGGTTGTGCTTGACACTAAGGCAAAAGCGATGTTTAATTCTTGATCGACCATTCAAAGCATATGCGATGGGAAAAATACTTTGCATGCACCTCAACCTAGATGGTATGGACTTGCGTGGAAAGTTGTGCATCCATACAATAAATTCTTGTTCGAATAACACACCTAGAACTATGTTTTTTATGATGGTGTATAACACTAGGGGGAAAATGGTGTATAATGCATGATTGACCATGTAAATCATATCTGATGGACACAATACTTTGCACCATCTTAACCTAGGTGGTATTTACATGCTTGTGAAGTGGTGTGCCCATCCGATAAGTCCTTATTAGAATAACACACCTACGACCATGTTCTTATATGATTGTCCATGACACTGAGGCAAAAATGATGTTTAATTCTTGATCGACCATACAAGGCATATCCGTTGGACACAATACTTTGGACGCATCTCAACCTAGATGGTATTGAATTGGGTGCAAAGTGGCACGCCCATCTGATAAGTACTTGTTCGGATAACGCTCCTAGGAGCGTGTTTTTTTAAGAATGTGCATCACACTTAGGAAAAAATGGTGTTTAATGCTTGACTGACAATGCAAAGGACACAATAATTTGCAAGCCCCTCAACCTAGGTGGTATTGAGTTAGGTGCATCCATCCGATTAGATAACACGCCTAAGAGTTCGTAAAGTTAGCAGTTTTAAAAAGGTGTGATTCAATGGATAGCCAATTTTGAGTAACAATTGACATGAAAAGTATCTGTGAGGTTAGTAATTAAAAAAAACTCGTATTTATTAAGAAAATAATCAAGTCTAATTATTATGAAATCATTTATGCTTAGTAGGATATTTATTAATCAAGAAAAGGATGCCTATAGAAAACTATTTGGAGGTTAGTAGTTTTAAAAAAGGCGTGTTTATAATGAAAATAATTGAGTATAATTAATCAAGAACAATTATGCTTAGTATGAAAGAGAGAGAAGGGTGAAAGGAAAGGAAAAGGAAAAAGGCTAGTGAAAGGAAAGAAAAGGAAAAAGAAAAGAGAAGGGTAGAAAAGGAAAATCTTAATTTACACTAAAGAAGTATAAAATGGTCTTCATCTCTTCATTCATTCTTATCTCAATCAATTGGAGCAAGAAGGAGCAAGAGGAAGAATCAAGGAGCCTATCTACAAAACCGACTCTACATCCTATCTACAAAACCTTTAGCTAGCTTAGCCAGGTATGAAGAATTTATATTCATGTTTTCTTTTCTTAAATATTTAAGTTGAGAGAAAGAAGAGAGAGCAAATCTTTTGGCCGACAGAAAAAGCAAGAGAAGAGAGAGAAAGGATGAACGAAAGGGAGGGAATGGGACTGAAGGAAAGGGATGGGATGAGAACAACTGAGGGAGGGAAGTCACGATGGAAGGGAGGAAACGGCTAAGGAAAGGGGAGTGATGCACAGGAATCACGACGATCACGATGGAAGGACGAAATAAGGGCATGAGGGAGCGACAGAATAAGGGCCAGAGGGAAGCGATAAAATAAGGGCATGAGATCCCTTCCCTTATTCCCTGGCGGCCCTAGGGAATAAGGGAAGGGGTTTGGAAGGGGGTTTGTAAACCCTCTCTCCTTATTCCCTGGGAGCCGCGGGGTTATCCCTTCCCTTTACAAAGCGTAAGCGGGTGGCAATTACACCAACGGGTGGATACGAGTGGCAAGCGCCAGTGGCGATTGCACCGATGGATGGGCGATGTGATGGTGATGGCAATGGCGAATGATAGAATTTTTGAACATAAATCGATACAGTAGCGGGGACGATGAGAAATCGATATTGTGGCAAGCAATGGACATTATGTCGATGGAAATTTTGATTGACGGACATTTCGAAGCGGGATGGAGGGAGAGAAAGAGGTTGGAAGAAATTGGGATGGAAAACCAAGTGGAAGTACTAGAGAAGGGAGTGAGAAGGAATTGGGAGGAGCCAACTAGAAGTGTCACACTCTTAAAAAATACAATAGAGAAAAAGTGTCAGAAAGATCTCTTACTCCTATACTATTGTCGGTAAGAGATCTTTGGAAAGAGAATGTTGTGCATTTTCGATGAGGAAAGGATGAAAGAATGTTTAGGAGAATGTTAGGTTTTTTTGTTTAAGAGAATGTTGGCTCTTTTGTTTGTAGTTTAAATTCAAATCCTCCCGCACTTTTAGTTTATATTTCAAATTTGAATCTCTCGGGCAAATTTTCTCCTAAACTCTCTAGAAATTTGAATCTTCTCATTTTTATTCTCACTTTCCTCGCCTCTTCTTTTCCTAATCTCCTCCTCCCCTAATTCATCGTCGTTGACATCGACGATCCTAACAGGTAGAGATTTTACTCTCTCTTCCCCTTTCTTCCCACCCCTTTATCTCCACCACTACCTTAATCCCCTAATCCCTTTCTTCCCACCCTTTAATCCCCACCCCTTAATCTCTCTCCAAACTTTTGTCGCTCTGTCCGAATCTTTGTCGCAACATGATGGAAGAGGAGGGAAGGGACGACGAAAAAAATGAGATGGGACATAATGGGGCAATGGGATGGGGAAAGGTTCACTACCCCTCCCCTTATTCCTTAGCAGCTGCATCGACAGGATGGGGGAAGGTTCACTACCCCTCCCCTTACTCCCTGGCGAAAGCAACCGCCAGGGAATAAGGGGAGGAGTAATGAACCCCCCCTTATTGCCCCCTCCCCCTTATTCCTTGGCAGCCGTGGGGGGTTATAAGGGAGGGGTAGTGAACCCCCCCCTTATAAGGGACTTTGTAATTTTTATTTAATCTTTAATTTTTAATTCATTTTACATTGAATGTATATTTATATTCATACATATATGTATATATATATATATAAAAGAGAAATTTTTTTTTTAATGTCTATCATTTTATCATTTTATTTTTATTTATTTTACTTTAGTTTATAATTTATGTGTTTACATACTCTCTATTTTATGAGTTTGTAATTTTTATTTAATCTTTATTTTTTAATTTATCTTACATCAAATGTATATTTAAGTATATTTAATTTAGTTTAAAATATTTTACTAAATTAAATATACTCTAATTATATGTGAAAAGAATCAATTATTATATATATATATATTTTTGATTATATATGTATATATGTATATATATATATATATAAAAGAGAAAAAATGAAGGATTTTTTTAATGTCTATCATTTCATCATTTTATTTTTATTTTATTTTACCTTAGTTTATAATTTATGTGTTTGCATACTCTCTATTTCATGAGTTTGTAATTTTTATATAATCTTTAATTTTAATTCATTTTACATTAAATGTATATTTAATTTAGTTTAAAATATTTTGTTAAATTAATATACTTTAATTATATGTGAAAAGAATCAAAATTTGTTTATAACTCTTGTCTTGCAGGTAACCTATTAAAATGAATATGAAAAAGAAATTGTTTCTTGCATTTTCTTTGATTCAACAGTTGGTATAGCTTAGATTAGCATAAATTAGTTTATCCATAGAGGAGAGAACTCCAAAACAAACAATCAAAGCCATGCTCAAAAATTCCCGACTAGTTCCTGATTGGCATCAGTCCTACGTTCACATGCGGTTTCACACTCATAACACAACCCTATGTGCAAAATTTCAAATGACAGATGACATAGCACAGTCAGAGTTTCAGTGGGCAGAGTTTCAGTGGACACAATCTAGTTTTATTTTTGCTCATCTCATTGTAAAGCCTTATTGGCTATTTATGTATATATATTGAGAATTGTAAAGCCTTTGGGGCTATTTTTGATGATCCATTCAAAGATTTTGTTAAATGGACACACACTTAATTGTATCAGTGGACACATTACAGCTTGGGCACATTACAGTATGATGGGCAAAATGCATTGTCTTTCAGCTTACATTATAGTATGATGGGCAAAATGCATTGTCTTTCAGGTTGGGCACATTACAGTATGATGGGCAAAATATATTGTCTTTCAGTTTGTACTTTAATGCCTTATTGGCTATTTTATTGAAGCATTGTTTCTAAAGTCTTGTGAATGGCTGCTCCACCTCCCTGACCCTTGCTGCCCCCTCTCCCTCAACCCTTCCCTCAGCCCCTCCCTCCCTCCTCATCCTCTCCCTCTCAGCCCACTCCCCCTTCCCTGCCTCTCAGCCCTCTCCCCCTTCTCTACCTCCTCCTCTCCCCCGCTCCCTACCCCCCGCCTCAACCTGCTCCTCCCCCTACTCCCTACCCTTTGCCTCAGCCCTCCCTCTTCCCCGCTCCCTATCCCCTGCCTCTACCCCCCTCTCCTCTACCCTGCTCTCCTCTACCCCGCTCCCTACCCCCTGCCTCTACCCGCCCTCTCCTCTACCCCGCTCTCCTCTACCCCCCTCTCCTCTACCCCGTTCCCTACCCCCCGCCTCAGCCCTCTCATCTACCCCCCTCTCCTCTGCCTCGCTCCCTATCGCCCCACCTCAGCCCTCTCCTCTCCCCCCCTCCTCTACCCATCCCCTTCTTTTGCTTCCTGTCTCCCCCCTCTTTCATTCTCCCGCAGCGCTTTTTGGAATGGACGGAGCCTCAAAAGTGTTCAAATTGGCCTCCTCACCTCGATTGGTGATGGATATTCCATTAGCTAATCCTATTCTACCACCACTGGTTGCAAAAACTATTACATTTTCTAAAGATGAGTTGGAGCAGCTCAAGAAGGATGTAGAGATTGAATGCTCTACCACGTTGATCGCACGCATCTTCGGGTCTCACCATTCTAGATCCCAAGCTAGAGACTGGATGCTTGTAGCTCTTCCCCCAGACCTCGCTCCATGACTTTTAGATGTTCGTCTTCTAGGATGAGGTTTTTTCAAGTTGTCTTTGACACTCCAGAGGCTACAAGCACCTTGCTCAAAGCTGAGATTTTACACCTGGGACACAGGAAGATTTTCTTTAATGCCTTCAATATTGGTTTCTTCGATCCAGTGGATGCAGAGAAGGAAAATTTTTTGCTCTTCATTAGATTTCTCGAGCTTCCCTAGGTTTACCATCGGACTTCTTCTTATTATTGGGGAGCATTTTGGCATGGTTGCTGAGATCCCCCCCCTCCCTCGGTTGCTGTTGACTAGAGCAGAGGCAACTAGGGCTGATGGGGTACCTAGAGTTAGGGTCCTCTGTAAGGATCCTAACCTCACAATGGACCATGTTATGCTTCACTGCCTAGATGGTTCTTTTTTTCACCAGAGAGTAGAGATTGCGAGCAGGACCAGTGCAGGATATGTAGGAACATTGGACACTTCGCTAGGGATTGCCCCAAGGAGAAGAAAAGGCCCAAGAAGCCTTCTGGTATAGCAACTACCCCACGGCCTTGACAGGGGGTGGTATAGGTCCAGCACCTGCTCTTGCTCCTCGACAGGGGGGTGGCACAAGTCTAGCACCTGCTCCTCGGCCTCGATAGGGTGGTCCTCCTGGGTGGTGGTATAGCTCCTACTCGCCAGAGTGCTCCTCATCGACAGAGCACTCCTTTGGTATGGCTGCCTATTGCCTCCGATGCCTCATGACCTTTAGGGGCATCTGTTGCACCTCGTTGGGTTCCGATTCATGTGCAGATTCCACGTTCAGTTCATGAGGATGCATTAGTTGACTTTGCTTCAGTTCGGGATGTCCCTCTAGTCTCACCTCACACAGTTCGAGACGCTTCAAGTTCAACCTCGTCCTTGGTTGCAGCTTCTCCCCTGGACCCAATGGGTCCCCCTTTATCAGGTTCGGTGCCAAACCCTCTCCCCGTTTTGCAAGCAGGAGAGGTCTCTACGGTGGGGCTATTCAGACACAAGGTCATCTTGAGCAGTCCTCACTTCCTCCCTTGGATAGGGAGAAGGGGGTGGTTTATACTATTGATCCTCTCTTCCCTCAGAAGGGATCCTTCACACCGGTGTCTGGCATGATTCACAAGAACTCATTTTCAGCTCTAGCAGATGCTTCAGATTTCCTAGAGGAGTAGTTTGTGCCCTCTACTTTTGGTGAGCTAGTGATTGGGTTTCTTGTTGACAGGGCTTCTTCGTCAGGTGGCAAGGTTTTTCCCCTATTGATTTTCCATCACTTGGTTCCATTACTCGCTCCTCGAGCAGGAGGTCTTCCCCTGTTGAGGAGTTTGTTTCTGCCACTAGGTTGGGTAAGGTGTTCCATTCTACATCCTCCCGTTGATGAGGATTGTTAGCTGGAACATACACCTTAGGATTTTGGATGCCTTGTTTATAGAGGAGGACCTTACTAAGGCAGTCTTGCAGATATGGGTTTCTCATGTCCAGGGTGGGCAGCCATCTCCATCACATGTAGTTGCTACCCTTTCTAGAATTAGCGACTTTTACCACTCGGTTGCTAGTACCAGGAGACGAGATATTCTGAGACGTGAGATTGGTATTCGCCAACTATTTGGCAGCTTTATAGAGGGAAGAGCAGAAATGGCCTTCAGATGCTTGGATTCAGCAGCGCCTTGCTATAGCAAGGGCACATCAGTAGACATTGCTTGATCAGAGAGCAGAGTATGCCTTTCATGCATGAGAGTCCTTATGGATACAGATGGGTGGTAGAGTCAATAAACACTTTTTCTCTACTCTTGGCCCTAGACATAGTAGAGAGAGTGTATCCTAGCTTATTGACTCACACGGGGTTTTATAGATAGATCCAAATGACGTCATGCGCATAGCTTCAGATTTCCATGCCGCCCTTCTTACTACAGATCCTAACATACAGGATAGAGAGGATGCTAGACAGGTTATTTGGCAGAGCATCCCTAAGTTGGTGAAACGAGATATGCATGTTTTGCTTGATGCACCTTTCATAAACATAGAGTTCAGGACTGCACTTTTAGCCCTTCACAAGGGCAAGTGCCCAGGTTCGGATGGCCTCACCCCTTCTTTCTTCATTGCATTTTGGGATATGATTGGAGATTGGAGACTACATTACATCAGCCCTGTAGAGCATTTGGGACTTTGGTGAGATGCTTGGGTCGCTCATAGAGGGTCTCAACCACCTTATCCCAAAAGGGGGTTGCAAAAATTTAGTGTCCTAGTCGAGGCCTATCACACTTTTGGGGGCATGTTACAAGATTTTGGCCAAGGCAATCAGCCTTCGATTGCAGCCCTTTCTCCCAGATCTTATTCATGACACTCAGACGGGATTTGTGCATGGCAGAAGCATTTTTTATAACATCTTCTCCTTTTGGGAAGCTTCAGAGTAGGCCATGTAGAGTAGCCAGAATTTAGCCATTCTACTCTTGGATTTTGAGAAAGCTTATGATAGAGTAGATTGGGGTTTTTTGCAGGGCACCCTTCTACATTTTGGCTTTATAGATGCTTGGATCAGAGGTGTTTCCTCTTTGTACAGCAGCTCAGCCCAAAGCTAGCTACTTATTGATGGGGTAAGAAGTGAGAGATTTCAAATTTCTAGATCAGTCCGTCAGGGATGCCCCCTTGCTCCTTTTCTTTTTTTGTTCGTGGCTGAAGCTATGAGTATCTATATTAGATCTCAAGATGACATATTTGCCTTGAGACTTCCCGTCAGACAGGAAGAGGAGTTACTTGACAGTGAGTTAGCAGATGACACGACAGTTTACTTGGATGCCACACCACAGACCCTCACTTATTTCTGGACAGCATTGGATTTATTTTTCTTGGTGGCAGGGGCATAGATAAATTGGCATAAATCCAATGGATTTTGGATCAGCGACGAGGACACTCCAGATTGGGGGCTTAACACAGGTTTCACTTGGGTTCAGAGGGGTGTGCTAGCCAGATATTTGGGCTACCAGGTCAGCTTGGATATTTCTTCCACGCAGCAGTTTGCTCCCGTGTTGGAGAGCATTAGGAGGAAGCTCCTTTTTTGGGGCTCAGCCAAGCTGGACCTTGTTGCCTCTAGAGTTGCGGTGGTCAACCAGGTCCTCTTGGCCATATCCTGGTTTGTTTGTTCTTGCTGGTGCCGTTCTAAGGATTGCATCATTTAGCTCAAGAGACCGATCGGAAATTTTCTTTAAAGTGGGTTTGATGGCACAGTAGATGCATTAGCCAGGGTGGCTTGGGAGACCCTCATCCTCCCTACACAAGAAAGGGGTCTCAATTTTATTAATAGATTTACAGTGTAGCGCTTTACTTTGCAAGATGGTGGTGGGGGGACTTATGCTAGGGTAGGAGCCGTGGAAGGAATTTTTTATTAGCAGCATAGATACTTGTACACCATCTTCAAGAGGAGACTGGATGAGCAGTATTAGATGGACCTTCACTGTAGCACACCTCAGGTCGTCCCCTCTCATGGTTGCCATCCTAAAAGCATGGGCTAGCTTTAGGAGCACTCTTCAGAGGATTTCCCCTTCCTCTTGCGAAGAGATTGATAGGCAATTGGTCACGTGGAATGACAGTATTTTGGATGATCTTGGCAAACCACTTGATGCTTCACACTACATGCAGTGGTCCAGATGGGAGAGGGGACCTGCCTCATCTCTGGGGTCATGGAAAGCTTTTCGGAGGCTTTTAGAGGAGACTAAATCTCAGCTGATAGGACATCTCAGAGGGAGTGCAGGAAGGATCTTGTAGATCAAGGCAACCCTTCCAGTGGATTGGGTAGATATGGATGATATGCCTCACTTGCTCCACTTGGGCAGGTGCTTTTACGAGAGGGGGTATTCCTCTTTAGGTTTTGGCCTTTCGAGATGCACATGGAGATGCCTTGGTTTTTGATGTGCATGATGGTGCTAGATTATTCAGGTCCATAGAGGACATCTTGCTTGAGTCTGCCTTTCAGACTATCAGGGTTGTAGGTCTTTTGGAGCAGGGATCAGATTCAGAGTGGTTCCTTGACCCAGACCCTCGGCTTCTCTCCACTGGATCTTGAAGGCTTTGGCTCTACGGGGGAGTTCCCATTAGGTATTTGCAGTGGGACCTTGGAGAGTGGGAGTGGATTGACACAGGGCATCAAGAGAAGAGAATCCCCTTTTTTCGCTAGACGGTTAGTAATGCCAGGAGATTCCAGCTCAGTAGTAGAGGTTGGAGACCTTCAAGAGTTCCTCATTGGGAGGCTTTTGATATCACTACGGATTTGTTGAGGTGCTTCTGGAGGAGACTCTAGAAATCCCACAAGAATAGAAAGACCACTCTTTTCTTTTGGCTTTCTATCCATGGTGGGATTGCAGTGAACCTTTGGAGATAAAAATTCGGAGCCGACCCTACTTGCCCTTGTTGCCTCTCTGCTTTGGAAACAATTCAACATTGCTTATGGGATTGCAAATAGGCGAGGATGATTTGGATGGGGGTAGCCAAGATTTTTAGTCACGTTGTGCCCTCCCCATTCTTTATGACATGGGGCTTAATGGCTTGGCTATCTCTTATTGGGCCTCAGGTATTTTATGAGAGACATGAATCTTCTCGGGCCATTTCGATTCGACGTCATCAGGTTGAGTCCTGTTCTTTGGATGTGGTACCACACCTTCCTTTTGCAGCAGTACATGCCTCTGTCGATACCTCTTGGGAGATACTAGTGAGCATAGTAGCCTGGCATATCTGGAGAGCCAGATGCACAGACGCATTGGAGGGAACTCAAGTTCATCCCTCACACACATTGGATAGTATCTGGACAAACACCATACATACTTTGATGGCTGTATGGATGAGCATGTAGGGAGACTCCCGTGCAGCCTTAGCTAGGAGGGCTTATTTCTTCAAGGAATGGAAGGATTCTCCTTTCTTCTTTGAGACTCTTATAGGGTTGAGGTGGCACTTTTAGCCTCAGCCTTGGTTGTTTTCCACCTCATTTTGACGGGGTTTATTTATCCTCATGGTTACATGATGTATTTCGCTTTGAGCTTGCTCTCGCACATTTTTTCTCTTACTTAATAGAAGTGTCTTTCTTGAGAAAAAAAAAAGTCTTGTGAAGTATTTTTCATGTAGGTCTTCTACTATTATGGAGCACTCTCAAGAGATTAGAGCTTTTGTCTCTAGCACCACCTTACATTTCAATCGGAAAGAGTATGCCCCTAGAATTACAAACTCCATTACAGGCTCTCATGGATGAATGGAGTACATTTCCAAATGCATAGGCAAGTAGGTTGCATCAAAAGATTATGGTTCAGTACTTTAAGACATCATCACTCAAGATAGACCATGAATTCAATCAAGAGTTGGGAGGGCACAAGCACAATTAGATGGATGCTAGTTTGGTTTAGAAAAAAAGAGGAGACAAGCAGGATGAGAGAGCTCCTAGTTTGGCTCAGAAGCAGCCTAGACAAGGAGCCCCACATCAAGGGTCTGCATGCAAACTCTTTGAGATGGAAGCAGAAACAGATGCTGCTTTCAAACTAAAAAATGAAGAAGTGACACAACCATTGTGGCCTAAAATAATACAAAAGATAGAGGAAGAGGAAGGACAAGCCATGGTCACTTTGGTGCAACCTATCAAAGGAAAAGAAAGATGCAAAATAGAAAAGATGAGTACTGCAAGGGCCACAGTTCCAAAGGCTACTTTCACAAAAAGACAAGGTTCCTCCGTTCAAAAAGTACAGGTCAACGATAAAGAGGACACAGTTCCAAAGGCTACTTTGAAAAAAAGGCAATGTTCCTCTGCTCAGAAACTTCAGGTACAAGAGAAAGAGGAGGACATAGAAAATATAGAGGAAGAAGAGTCAGCAGATCAAGAGGTTGAGGAAGATCAAGATGAGCTAATGTCAACAAATAATCTCAATCTGCGTCTCAATGAGATGATCACAAAAGATGATGTCGGATATATATGGGGACAAAAGCCCTATGTTGTGAATGCTTGAGATGTGGAGTCAGCATCTATTTTCACCAATAATAGGAATCTTGATGTATCTTATGAGATGCAAATATTCAAGGCTTTGGTGGATGGCAAGAAACACGTGGTCTCTAATGTGATCTTACGTCCAATCATGTTTTGTCCAAATATAGGTAGTTGTGACAATGGAGTTAATGTTTGAAGGATCTACCCATTTTGAGGAGACTTTTAACAAATTCTTCACACAAAGCCTTCGACAAATTCCGCATGAACAGGGTGAAGAGGCAAATTCTGAGAAATTTTTGAAAGAGGCAAAGAGAAATTTCTTGCTACATTGTAAATTTGAGTAGATTGATGGTCAGCATTATGCATATGCCTGTAATGAACTTGCTAGATAAGCAAGGGACTCAAGAAGGCTCACTATAGAGCAAATGTCAAAGGTTCTTCCCTTTAATTTTTATATGGCTACAATATGCATTCTTAAGCATCCAACAAAATATTTGATTGAGTTTGAAAGACTGAATCATGATATTTTGCAAAACATAAGATAACCATTTAGAAATCCTAATGAAAGCGAGGTGTCTATGAACTACACTTGGTTCTCCATCAACACATTTGAAAAGAATTGCTACAAAAGCAGATGCAGACACATAAGTCAACTTTTATACATGTTTAAGTGCAGTTGTACCAAGAGGAAGTCAAGAACGGGAAGAATCTCTCAGAAGCTTCAAGGTAGCGAGAGATAGATATGCTGACTACACAAGTATAATTTTTTGACTTGATGCGGTATTTAAGCAAGTTGTGGTAGTTTGCTGTGCATACAAGAAGGGTGAGGTTACTTATGAAGGTCCTTTGTTACTATCACAAAAGTCAAAGGTTGCAAAAAAAGAGGTGATAGCAAGAATGTGGAGGCCCGTGAAGTATTTGCCGGATAGCTATGTAACAATGGAAACAGAAAAACTCCTCAAGAAAGAATGGTTTTTGGGCAGGAAGGACAAAGATCATTGCATGGAGGAGTGCATCAACATACATGTGAAACGTGATGCAATGGATAGTGCGATCATATATTTGCTCACAGAAAAAGAAATTCCTACTAGTCAATGCAATATTGACCCTAATATTGTGAAGCATATAGCCGCTTTATCCACAGCTAAGGAAAAGGCATGGGCACATAAGTGGATGAAGAATAAAAAAGATGGGGCCGAAGTAGTCCCCTTGTTCATGAGAGCCCAAATCCCACCACAAGCGATTGCATATGTTGAGAAGCTTGTGAATGAGCATAAACTGAGAATAACAAGTGCAATCAACCACGGCTTTCAATTCAATGTGAACATCACTTTAGAATTTGGAAAGCTTGTAGCATACAGGGGCATTTTAGATGAGGACTTTTTAATTGATGAAACAAGTTGGGATAAGCCCCAAGTATTCTTTATCGATGAGGTTTCTTCCAATGGTATTCGTGAATTCATCGATAGAATACTATATACCACCATAAGTAGAGTTAGAATTTGCAATATTGTGATTTTTGTCAATAAAGAAAACAAAGAAGAGATACATAACACTTTGGAGAAAGTTTATGCCTCTGATTTCAAGATCTACAATGGTGTGTATGCATTTAAGACAAGCAAGATAGAATGTGGATTAAAGATCCAATGCCTCAAATCTTCTTTTGGGACTCACCCAAGAAGAATGGTAAGTGAGTGTTGACCCCACCCATTACAAAAAGGATATAGTAATAGCAAAAATAATAGCAATAGAGCAAGCACCACCAAACAACAACCATCACAAGCCCACATAGCCAACCAAAGAAGACAAGGGAAATTTTATTACCGAACCCAAAGAAAATTGAGTGAATTCCATGAGAGAAGTACCATTGGTGCCGTATCAGCAAAGCTCAAAACTTGATTGATGATGCTGATGACAATGCCCCCTCCTCAACTTGACATCATTGTATGCAACCAAGTTGATGTCACCCACTACTAGAATGAGTATGCAATGAAGGCTTACCAAGTAATGAACATCATGCACTACATTAGTCAGAACTTTCTATCCCAAAGTATGTCCAATGCATGATAGATCTCAGAGGATGGAGGAGGAGAATGAATTAATAGAATGTGTCCTTTGAAGAGGACAAAAGACATAGCAAGCCAAATTGGCTAATGGCATTGAGTAGCAAGTCACATCTATCCAAGTTGCCGATGATGTGATGAGAGAGATAGCATTGATGTGAGACAAAGTCAAGAAAATGAAGCACTAGGAGCCATGTTCCAACAAGAAGAGTACTCAAATATCTCAAAGGCAAGTGTGTTTATGGTCTAAAATATGATAAATTAATAGATATGCAAGCTAGGTTGATAGTGTACATGATAGAAATGTAAAATTGTAGTTTCATTTATTTTTGGATCAAAAGAATATCATTTGCAAAGTTGGGTACATCCACATTTTACTTTGAATAGCATTGCAATCAAAAGTAACTAATGAAGACCAACTAGTGCCAAATCCAAAATTAGTGGAAATATAAAGTATTGGTGGAAAAATGAAGTATAAATCAACCACCAATATGCCATATCATATCAGAACTATAATCCTTAGAAAAACCTCAAACCTTAGAGGAAACTTAATATTGTATCCATTACCACTACCTTAAGGGGTCTGCTAATAAGAGAGAGAGAGAGAGAGAGAGAGAGAGATAGAGAGAGGGAGAGAGAGAGATTGAGATTTGATGGCTGCTACATGACCACAACCTACAACAACTTGAAGCTATTTGAGCTAATACTGAACTACATGGGAAGTTGTAGACCTTAGATTGAGCTAAATCTACCTTTCAAAAAGAACGTTTTGATCACTCTACAAGAATACTTAGAGCTGTGTGAGAACCAGAAAGGTGTTAGGAAGCTACTCCCATAGCGGGACTCTTGGATGGAGGTACAAAGGGGATTAGGAATAGCAAAGACACAAAAGGCAGCATAGATGGGGGGGTTGGCATGAATGGATTGGGAGAAAGCAGCGATAAGCTCAAAAAGGAGGCAATAGTGGGAAGCTAGGAGGGGTATGCATGGGTTGTCAGAGGAAGTGATGGTAAGCTTAAAATAGTAGGCAATGGAGGAAGTGTTAGAGCAAACAAGCTTGGAAGTAGGTAGTGGTAAGCTCAGAAAGGGAGGCAACAGAGGGAACCTAGCATCTTGGGTTGAAGCTTGTAGCCTAGATGAGTCACATCTTTTGATTAGATTGCAAAACCTGAGCTATTGCAAAACCATGGAGGACGGAGTTTATATCAGAGGATCAAAGAGGGATGTAGAGGAGCTTGAACTTGCATTCCCATAATCATATGAAGGGTTGCAAGGGTGAGGTGGGAAGGTGTAGCTGAAATGTGCCTACTTGTCCATGGATGTTTGGATGGTTATTGTAGTGCACACCAAAGCAACTAAGGCACATGCGATTGATGCAATGCCTCATGACATTTAAAACTTGCAAAAGAGCAGAGTAGATTAAGACAAACAAGCAAGCAAGGTGGGCACAACACTAGAAATTCTACAAAGTGAGAGCATGTGATAAATTTTACCAGATATGAGAAACTAACTGTTGATGAAGTAATTTTCATCGCATAGATCACAAGACATGTTGCCTTTGAGAGTTATCACAGCAGGTGTGTCTTGTGGGCTACTAGCTATTGCAAAGTTATTAGAAGTGGCAAAAACAAAAACCAATAGTTATATCAAGAAAAGTCAAAAGAATATAGTACAGGGATGTAAGAAAACAATACAACGTCTGTGCTCAGCAGATAACAGAATCTCATACGCAAGACAGAAAAGCAGATAGTATGGAGAATCAAAAATTTGATCACTGTAAAACTGATACAATAGATGGCGCTGCCTCCCAACCGTGCACTTCTGTGAGAGAAGCTTTGATGGCATGTCGAAAACAGTAGAGGACGGAGGCTGGATGCTAAGGAATCAGGGTTACTGTAGCCAGTGATGATGATGGGCTTCACGGTCTTGCTCTTATATGGCCACCAGTCGTAGTCGGTTAGACCCAATTGGGTGACTGACCCAATCCACCCAAAATGATCAACTGGGGGTTGAAATAGGCCACCGACCACACAGTAGAACTGTAGCACACACTAGAGCAACTAATCTACGGTATCCATTCGGTCCAGAGCCATCCGAGATCATCTGGGGCTCCAAACGGGCCTCACAACCCGAGAGTGGGCTACCTCGGGAAATGCTCCATCTACCCTCAGTGCGGTCAGTATGGGATGCCTTCCCGCACTTCCATGTAGCGTGGTTGGTGGTGTGCCAACTCTATCTGAAGCCGTCCAGCCATCAGGCCACACATGGCTCCCATCTGGTGTCCAAACCAGGACCTACCAAATAACTGAGCTACTCAAATGCCTTCTCCTCATATGGGGGCTTACAAGTAGAGTTAGGAACCAGGGCTTACAAGTAGAGTTAGCTGGTTCCTGCATAGTTACATGAGAGTGGAGCATTGATATCTAACAAGGGAAACAAAATAGAGGGAGCTCAGAAACTTTTCCCTTAAGTGAAGTGTCTAGTCATGGACCAATTACAAGGATTGAAATTCTACGACCAAAGAAAAGATTGAGGAAAGGAGCTACATTGAAAGCCAATAGGGCACTTGAAATGTGCCCTATAGAGACTCTTGAACTATCTAGCTAAAGATGGTTGACCTGCAACAATGGACTAATTCAAAATTCCATGGCTAGAGCAGACGAGGAATGTGCTAGTAATTGCATCAACAATGAACAAGAAAGATGATTATCTGAGAAACAAAGATCCCCAAAATGAATTTCTTGCATCAACTATGGAATGAAAATGATGATCATTTTGAGAAACAACATGAAAAGTCTAAAATTTGCAAGTAAAGCAAAAGATTCAATAGAACCCAAACGTGCCACAAAGATGGAGGGAAGGTGATGGTGATGGTGAGCATTTGAGAAACAATAATCTAAAAAATGCGAGCCATGATGCTTAAAGATGCTTGGAAGCTATGTAGAAATTTATCGAGCTTCAAGGAAATCAAAATTGCAATGAGATGAATCGCTCTGGTTTGCCAAAATCGAAACAATTCATGTTGAATTCCAACAACCTTGAATTAGTATCTTATGCTAATAGCCAATCCCTTTAGTATAGAGGCCTTTGTTGGATTATGCCAATGGTGGTGCATCGTCCAGACGGTTTTTATTATAGTTTGGCAACTGATTGGAGTCATTTGTCTAGAACTTTCTTGATTGGAGCCACTCACAAGAATTCTTTGTAACACAATTTCTTGGAGCCTAGCTTCGGTGAACCTGGACAATAAGTTTTCCTCAAAGGAAGCAATGTCTACATTGGAAACCTCTAATTTCCCTCAAGGCTTCAATGTGGTTTATGTTTCCAAGGTACCTTTCTTCTTCTACTTTTGGAAGTAAACAAATAATGGAGCTAGACTAAGTGCTCTTCTTGTATCAATTTCATCTACTATCATTATTTTCTCTAGCTACTAAACTGTTGTCCTACATGGGTCTTATATATGGTAAATAAGAGATTAATGTATAAATGTGTTTTTAGATTGTGATTGGACACTTCTCCATGCTTAGAAATCTCTATGTTGTGGTGCCGGCATGGCCTATGTTTTTTTAGTGTGCCTCTTGTGTTTGGTTAGATAGTCATTTTATCATCTATGTGCCCATAGCATACTACTTCTTAGCTAAATGGAGAAAAGCTTGAGCTTTGTGTTGTGTTGCATGTACTAGTGATTTACCTTTCTCCTTTGGATTCAATAAAACAAATGCAAATGATAAATGACAATTACATATTTTTTAATAAATGATTGATGTTGTTGTGTCACCTCAAACTAATTCACGAAAAATGTGTTTGTGTTGCTCTATAGTATTCATTCAAACACGATCGCTATCAACAAAAGGAAAGAAGGCGATTATTTCTACGAATGGGGTTGGAAGGCTTGTTTAGACGAGACTATTCTTTGGAGTGCTTCTTGTAATGTACGAAAAGTTGATATATATGTGAATACGTGAGTTGGCCACCTTCCTCGTGGGTCGATGATTTTCATGGCGGCTGGACGCGCATCACTGTGATCTCTTCTGCATGTGCTCCACCGGCTCAACTGTAGCTAGCTTTGCTCATTTCGCCCACCTCCACCATTCGCTTACTGCCTCTTCTTCTATCATCTCTGGCTCGCTTTGGTAGCTTTCCCATCTCCCTCCTTTGCGTTTTTCTCTCACTCTCTCTCTCTCTCTCCCTCTCGGAGTATCTGCATCGGTATTCCTGCATCTCCCTCTTCCATCTTCTTGCGTAGCTCCGTATCTACACCACCCTTCCAAGTTGCCTTGCAAATCTGTGCCTTATTTCCGCTATGTTAATTTTGAGTCACGGTCCAATAAACGGTCTGTGATGCTGGGGGTTTCCGGTGGACGTTTGACTGATCATGCTTCGTGCAGCAGAAGTCTTGGATTTTTCTCATCAAGACAATCCGATAAGCTAAAAGTAAAAACGTGCACATCACTTTTTATCTATCGGTCTGCGTTTTGCGGCTAGTATGCCACTCTTGTGTTGCTATACGAAGGCAAATTCACGCACTGTCCGCGTCGAGTGGGTGCAAATACTCCTGATTTGGGCATTCATGCAAGCCCCTTGTAAATGAAAATGTAATTATCACGCAGACTCTACTTAATTTGTTTGGCTCAGTGCCTTGTGCTGACAAATTCTTACCTGATGTCTAAGCAGGTGCTCCCCACGTCTAGCTCCTACTCCGAATTCCCAAATGGTTAACCATAACATTATTCTTATATATGGAATACTGGTGGGCTGCTTTTTTATGGAATTCGCACACGCTTGTTCGTCTGGACAGTGTCAGGTAAACTAAAAATTCCCCGCTTCCCATTTTAGTTCTAGCAAGATTCAAGTAGACACGGTGACTTATAGCTGCGTTCAGCTTCAATTGTCTTGTTTTATAGAATGTTGTTTACGATAGAGAGTATAAAGGAATATAGTGGACCAAAGATGTAGGTGTCAACGATAGCTAAGAGGTCAGAATCATGAGCGGAAAGCGTCTCATTTGAGGTGTCGTCATAATCTAGTTGGGAAATTAGCTGCTGCCTCTACACACCACCATCGTCTGATTGCAACCAATAACGTTTAGTCTGAATGGGTTTGAGATCAGATTATGTGCAACCATTGGCCGTAGCAAAACAACTGTTGCGAATATCTTTGCTAGCTACCTATGGCGATTCACTAAGGTTATAGCCTTTCCCATCTGAGAGCTGAAGACCATCTCCGTTGCCATAGATGAAGTCAGGTCTAGCCATGGCAATTTGCACCGTCTAGATGTCATGATACCAAAGTCCATGACCCTATGGAGATAAGTGACCACCTGGAAGACTACATCTAGCTATAGACGGGTACCCCTAAACGCTGCTAGTATGATTTGATGTGGGACCGATGGCTTGTTAGGGATCATCCGAGCAAGAAACAGAACCTAAATTCTTAGACCAATCTGTCTCTGATAAGCCTGTCCTCTTCAGCCCTACTGGACAGACAAGTAAGTCAAAGAGAAGCAACTTGGTTCTGGGATATCCTGAAAATGCACCACCGCTCAAGTCTAGCTAGCGTGGCATATACCTGCTCAACAGGCCTACACAGTTGGTCGCATTGTGAAGATTGGGCCTAAAAAGAGAACCCCACGTATGTATAGGATGCAACAATCTCCACTGAAGCCCTGTCAAAGGTAAATTGCTCTGTGCGTGGCCACTCGGTATGTCTTTAAGATCATGACCTTGGTTTTACCCAGGTCGACCTTCAAATCATGTGTGTCACAAAAAGATTGGAGTACGTCTAAATGGCGCAAAAAGACTGAAGTGCGTGTCTCAGCCGAGGAGGAGAGTAGGACCACATTATTTGCATATTGAAAGTAGCCAGCTACAGCAGAACTTGCACCTCCCAGAGTCGTGATGAAGGACTCAAAGTTGTTGATGTCTGGGCCAAACAAGGTCGGTGATAAGGGATAACCTTGTTTGATCCCAATCATGCTCATGATCATCTCTGTCCACCCGGTCGAAGTCCTGACTTTGCCTGATACCCACTCATATAGAGTTCGAACTGCCTGGATGAAATCCTGATTGTACCCTAGAAAGAGAGAGAGAGAGAGAGAGAGAGAGAGAGAGAGTCCTGTATGTGTGGCATATATGCTACTACTAAATAAATGATCTCTAAAAGATAGGAGCCAGTGGCTCTTTGTTACTCCCTGCAGAAGCTACACAAACAGGTGCCGCACAGAGCGAGAGAGAGAGAGAGAGAGAGAGAGAGAGAGAGAAAGAGAGAGAGAGAGACTCACAGTTCCCATAAATTGACATGAATTGCGCAGTTGCTGGATACATGTTCCTCAAGCTCCGATTGTGCAGCTGGCCTTTATTGTAGCTCATGTCCCATTGGTGGTGACGTGCAGACAAGATGCACCAGGTCAAGTACTTTCAATACGGTGTCCATGGTAAATAAACAATTTTGTATCCTATCTATATCTTATTAGGTTCTTGAATCTATCTCTGCAGCTTATTAGTGGCCACTGATATATGTACATGAGATTTACATCTCTCATTGTCTCCATTTTAGATTGGTTGGACGAGAGGATCTCCAATTTCAAAGCATGTGATAATAACTAACAGTCAATCCATGAAGATCAGTAAACAATTATCACTTATTTCACCACTAAAAAGTTGTGGAAAATGGATTTCAGATCAACAGTTTACCATTCAACAAGTATGCATGGTTGACAAGTCATAATTCATATGCTATACTCGGAGAGCCTTCACACACAGGAGTCCCCAGGGTGACATTCTATAATCAAGAGGACAATGTCACAAGCCAGCTGAGCGTGAGTAACCTAAATTGTCTCAAAAGATGCTTATGGTGGGATGCCATTTTGCCCCATCAGCTAACTCAAATTATCAAAAATCTCATTGGTTTTTGTTTACCCCTTCAGTGTTCAGAGGATTTTTGCCAGTAGCAAATCGATGGGCAATATATATAATTTAATGTATATTTGTCAGAGGATTCAATACTGTAGGGCCGATCTCCTCTCTTTATAGCAACAAAAAACGGTCCCATGGGTATGCGTGCAGAATGGGGTGAGGGGATTGATGCTGGACATGTACGATTTTGAAAATGATGTTTGGCTCTGCCATTCATTTGGAGGGCAGTGCTATGACTTCACAGCTTTTGTGAGTTTTGTTTTCACACCCTAACTCTATTCCGTTCTTTCAGTATTGTTCCGTTGTACAGGTTATGGTTATGGTACACGTTATGATGATGACCATCATTACCATTCTAAATTTAGGACTTCAAACTTTGATCTTTACCTGTTTCTGTGTAAATCTACTTACCTATTGCAAAATCTATTCTTGTAGGAACCAGCTCTTGACACATTACAGGAAATAGAGGCTTTTTTATCAGCCAACCCCTCCGAGATTGTCACAATATTCATTGAAGATTATGTTCATGCACCAAATGGCCTTACAAATGTATTTACCGCTGCTGCATTGATGCCGTTCTGGTTCCCTGTCGGAGAGATGCCTAAAGATGGGGGAGATTGGCCATTGGTTAGTGATATGATAGCCAAGAATCAGCGACTGGTGGTATTTACTTCGATTTCTTCAAAGGAAAGTACAGAAGGCATAGCTTATCAATGGAACTATGTGCTGGAGAATCAATGTAAGTGTGCTAATATACCAAATATTCCAGGTCCTGTCATTTGTTTATGAAGTATATCGTCAGAATAATGTCTCTAAAATTGAAACCGTTATGCCTTTTCAGATGGTGATGGTGGAATGAATGCAGGATCTTGTCCAAATCGTGGAGAATCATCCCCCTTGAATACACAAACAAAGTCCTTGGTTCTCGAGAATTTCTTTCCCACTGATCCAAATGACTTGGCTGCTTGCCAAGATAATTCCGATATGCTGTCACAAATGCTCAGAGTGTGTTACGCTGATGCTGGCAACAGATGGTCCAATTTCCTTGCCGTTGACTTCTACAAGGTCTTTAACAGTTCCTTTTTCGAGCTCTACTGCTCAGAAGAATCTCAGCTATATGATCAAGTTTAACATCAAATTAAAGGACGTGGTTTGTTGTTCTGTAGAGAAGTGAAGGTGGAGGAGCTTTTCAAGCTGTAGATACACTCAATGGGAAACTCATATGTGGATGCGATGACATTCATGCCTGTGAGGTAAAAGATCCTCTACCTTTCACGTTCTGTTGCAGTTAATATGTGAGAAGCTCCAAATAACTTGCTGGCGTTATTTCTTATTTACAACTACCATTACAGCAGATTTTCTCACTAACAACACTATCTTCTGTCACTGCTTCATTATTTTGCTAATATTGAATGGTAAAAATTATATCTAAGGTTAGGCTAGGCTTGCCAGCCCACTTTATTGATGTGGTCTTATAGGAAATATTACTTCAACCTAGGACCATCAGTAGTTTGCCGTGTGTGGTACAGAGCGAAGATGGATGCTACTA